>NW_020837995.1:1722106-1724534 GCF_003676395.1 Aethalodelphis obliquidens
GATAGGCAACCTTCCAGAAAAAGAATTCAGAATAATGATAGTGAAGATGATCCAGGACCTCAGAAAAAGAATGGAGGCAAAGATCAAGAAGATGCAAGAAATGTTGAACAAAGACCTAGAAGAATTAAAGAACAAACAAACAGAGATGAACAATACAATAACTGAAATGAAAACTACACTAGAAGGAATCAATAGCAGAATAACTGAGGCAGAAGAACGGATAAGTGACCTGGAAGACAGAATGGTGGAATTCACTGCTGCAGAACAGATAAAGAAAAAAGAATGAAAAGAAATGAAGACAGCCTAAGAGACCTCTGGGACAACATTAAACACAACAATATTCACAATATAGGGGTGCCAGAAGGAGAAGAGAGAGAGAAAGGACCTGAGAAAATATTTAAAGAGAATACAGTCGAAAACGTCCCTAACACGGGAGAGGAAATAGCCACCCAAGTCCAGGAAGTGCAGCAAGTCCCATACAGGATAAACCCAAGGAGAAACACGCCGAGACACGTAGTAATCAAACTGGCAAAAATTAAAGACAAAGAAAAATTATTGAAAGCAGCAAGGGAAAAATGACAAATAATATACAAGGGAACTCCCATAAGGTTAACAGCTGATTTCTCAGCAGAAACTCTACAAGCCAGAAGGGAGTGGCATGATATACTCAAAGTGATGAAAGGGAAGAACGTACACCAAGATCACTCTACCCGGCAAGGATCTCATTCAGATTCGATGCAGAAGTCAAAAGCTTTACAGACAAGCAAAAGCTAAGAGAATTCAGCACCACCAAACCAGCTCTACAACAAATGCTGAAAGAACTTCTCTAAGTGAGAAACACAACACAAGAAAAGGATCCACAAAAACAAACCCAATACAATTAAGAAACTGGTCATAGGAACATACATATAGATAATTACCTTAAACGTGAATGGATTAAATGCTCCAACCAAAAGACACAGGTTTGCCAGTGGATACAAAACAAGATCCATATATATGCTGTCTACAAGAGACCCACTTCAGACCTAGGGACACATACAGACTGAAAGTGAGGGGACGGAAAAAGATATTCCATGCAAATGGAAATCAAAAGAAAGCTGGAGTAGCAATACTCATATCAGATAAAATAGACTTTAAAATAAAGAATGTTACAAGAGACAAGGAAGGACACTACATAATGATCAAGGCATCAATCCAAGAAGAGGATATAACAATTATAAATATATATGCACTCAACAAAGGAGCACCTCAATACATAAGGCAACTGCTAACAGCTATAAAAGAGGAAATCAAGAGTAACACAATAATAGTTGGGGACTTTAACACCTCATTTACACCAATGGACAGATCATACAAACAGAAAATTAATAAAGAAACACAAGCGTTAAACGACACAATAGACCAGATAGATTTGACTGATATTTATAGGACATTGCATCCAAAAACAGCAGATTACACTTTCTTCTCAAGTGCACACGGAACATTCTCCAGGATAGATCACATCTTGGGTCACAAATCAAGCCTCAGTAAATTTAAGAAAATTGAAATCATATCAAGCATCTTTTCTGACCACAACGCTATGAGATTAGAAATGAATTACAGGGAAAAAAACGTAAAAAACACAAACACATGGAGGCTAAACAATATGCTACTAAATAACCAAGAGACCACTGAAGAAATCAAAGAGGAAATCAACAAATACCTAGAGACAAATGACAATGAAAACACGACAATCCAAACCCTATGGGATGCAGCAAAAGCAGTTCTAAGAGGGAAGTTTATAGCTATACAAGCCTACCTCAAGAAACAAGAAAATTCTCAAGTAAACAATCTAACCTTACACCTAAAGGAACTAGAGAAAGAAGAACAAACAAAACCCAAAGTTAGCAGAAGGAAAGAAATCACAAAGATCAGAGCAGAAATAAGTGAAATAGAAACAAAGAAAACAATAGCAAAGATCAATAAAACTAAAAGCTGGTAGCTTTTAGCGAGACTCATCAAGAAAAATAGGGAGAGGACTCAAATAAATAAAATTAGAAATGAAAAAGGAGAAGTTACAACAGACACCGCAGAAATACAAAGCTTCCTAAGAGACTAGTACAAGCAACTCTATGCCAATAAAATGCACAACCTGGAAGAAATGGACAAATTCTTAGAAAGGCATAACCTTCCAAGACTGAACCAGGAAGAAACAGAAAATATGAACAGATCAATCACAAGTAATGAAATTGAAACTGTGATTCAAAATCTTCCAGCAGGGCTTTCCTGGTGGCGCAGTGGTTGAGAGTCCGCCTGCTGATGCAGGAGACATGGGTTCGTG
This sequence comes from Aethalodelphis obliquidens, assembly GCF_003676395.1. Taxonomy (NCBI): domain Eukaryota; kingdom Metazoa; phylum Chordata; class Mammalia; order Artiodactyla; family Delphinidae; genus Aethalodelphis; species Aethalodelphis obliquidens. Next base: position 1,724,427 of record NW_020837995.1, read on the forward strand.
CCCTGGTCTGGGAAGATTCCACATGCCACGGAGCAGCTAGGCCAATGAGCCATGGCCACTGAGCCTGCACGTCTGGAGCCTGTGCTCCACAACGGGAGAGGCCACAGC
>NW_020837995.1:1724634-1923985 GCF_003676395.1 Aethalodelphis obliquidens
CCAACAAACGAAAGTCCAGGACAAGATGGCTTCACAGGTGAATTCTACCAAACATTTAGGGAAGAGCTAACACCCATCCTTCTCAAACTCTTCCAAAAATTTGCAGAGGAAGCAACACTCCCAAACTCATTCTATGGGGCCAACATCACCCTGATACCAAAACCAGACAAAGATACTAAAAAAAAAGAAAATTACAGACCAATATCACTGATGAATATAGATGCAAAATTCCTCAACAAAATACTAGCAAACAGAATCCAACAACACATTAAAAGGATCATACACCACGATCAAGTAGGATTTATCCCAGGGATGGATGGATTCTTCAATATACGCAAATCCATCAATGTGATACACCATATTAACAAACTGAAGTATAAAAGCCATATGATCATCTCAATAGATGCAGAAAAAGCTTTTGACAAAATTCAACACTCATTTATGATAAAAACTCTGCAGAAAGTGGGCAGAGAGGGAACCTACCTCAACGTAATAAAGGCCATGTACGACAAACCCACAGCAAACATTATTTTCAATGGTTAAAAACTGAAAGTATTTCCTCTAAGATCAGGAATGAGATAAGGGTGTCCACTCTCACCACTATTATTCAACATAGTTTTGGAAGTCCTAGCCATGGCAATCAGAGAAGAAAAAGAAATAAAAGGAATACAAATGGGAAAAGAAGAAGCAAAACTGTCACTGGTTGCAGATGACGTGATACTATACATAGAGAATCCAAAAAATGCCACCAGAAAACTACTAGAGCTAATCAACGAATTTGGTAAAGTTGCATGATACAAAATTAATGCACAGAAATCTCTGGCATTCCTATACACTAATCATGAAAAATCTGAAGGAGAAATTAAGGAAACACTCCCATTTACCATTGCAACAAAAAGAATAAAATACCGAGGAATAAACCTACCTAGGGAGACAAAAGACCTGTATGCACAAAACTCTAAGACACTCATGAAAGAAATTAAAGATGATACCAACAGATGGAGAGATATACCATGTTCTTAGATTGGAAGAATCAATATTGTGAAAATGACTATACTACCCAAAGCAATCTACAGATTCAATGCAATCCGTATCAAATTACCAATGTCATTTTTTACGGAACTAGAACAAATCATCTTAAAATTTGTATGGAGACACAAAAGACCCCGAATAGCCAAAGAAGTCTTGAGGGAAAAAAATGGAGCTGGAGGAATCAGTCTCCCTGACTTCAGACTATACTACAAAGCTACAGTAATCAAGACAATATGGTACTGGCACAAAAACAGAAACATAGATCAATGGAACAAGATAGAAAGCCCAGAGATAAACCCAGGCACCGACGGTCAACCAATCTATGAGAAAGGAGGCAAAGATATACAATGGAGAAAAGACAGTCTCTTCAGTAAGTGGTGCTGGGAAAACTGGACAGCTACATGTAAAAGAATGAAACTAGAACACTCCCAAACACCATATACAAAAATAAATTCAAAATGGATTAGAGACCTAAATGTAAGACCAGACACTACAAAACTCTTAGAGGAAAACATAGGAAGAACACTCTTTGACATAAATCACAGCAAGTTCTTTTTTGATCCATCTCCTAGAGTAATGGAAATAAAAACAAAAATAAACAAATGACACCAAGTGAAACTTCAAAGCTTTTGCACAGCAAAGGAAACCATAAACAAGATGAAAAGAGAACCCTCAGAATGGGAGAAAATATTTGCAAACGAATAAACGGATAAAGGATTAATCTCCAAAATATATAAACAGCTCATGCAGCTCAATATTAAAGAAACAAATAACCCAATCCAAAAATGGGCAGAAAACCTAAGTAGACATTTGTCCAAAGAAGATGTACAGATGGCCAAGAAGCACATGAAAAGCTGCTCAACATCACTGATTATTAGAGAAATGCAAATCAAAAGTACAATGAGGTATCACCTCACACCAGTTAGAGTGGGCATCATCAGAAAATCTACAAACAACAAATGCTGGAGAGGGTGTGGAGAAAAGGGAACCCTCTTGCACTGTTGGTGGGAATGTAAATTGATACAGCCACTCTGGAGAACAGTATGGAGGTTCCTTAAAAAACTAAATGTAGAATTACCATATGATCCAGCAATCCCACTACTGGGCATATACCAAGAGAAAACCATAATTCAAAAAGACACATGCACCCCAATGTTCATTGCTGCACTATTTACAATAGCCAAGTCATGGAAGCAACCTAAATGCCCATTGACAGGCAAATGGATATAGAAGATATGGTACATATATACAATGGAATATTACTCAGCCATAAAAAGGAACGAAACCGAGTCATTTGTTGAGACGTGGATGGACCTAGAGACTGTCATACATAGTGAAGTAAGTCAGAAAGAGTAAAACAAATATCGTATATTAATGCATGTATGTGGAACCTAGAAAAATGGTACAGATGAACCAGTTTGCAGGGGAGAAGCTGAGACACATATGTAGAGAACAAACGTATGGACACCAAGGGGGGAAAACCACGGTGGGGTGGGGATGGTGGTGTGCTGAATTGGGTGAGTGGGACTGACATGTATACACTGATGTGTATAAAATTGATGACGAAAAAGAACCTGCAGTATAAAAAAGCAAGCAATCAAACAAACAACTAATACTAAACTTTCTTTGGGTTATTTGTACGGAAATATGTTAATATAAATGTTTCACACATTACATGAAATTTCTAATAATCTTATATGTTCTGGTATAATGTTATAAGTCATAATTCTAGTTATTACTTTACAATGTATATCTCAGAAATAACTAAAAAAAAAATCATATAAGTATCTTTAACAGAAATCAGCAGAGGAAACAGACTCTTGGAGAAGGTCGGAAGCTAGTCCCATGCAGTAATTGTTGTATTAGTTTTTTATGGCCTCCTCAGTTGTGTATTAGTCAATGGGTTTCATCCTTCAATTGCCACAGTTTCACGAAACTTACTGTCTAGTACGGAAAAAGGAGTTGCTTGTGCACCAGGTGTCCACTTGGTGATAACCTGAGGTGCCTGTCACAGAGTGACTCAGGAAGTGGACTGGTAACTCTGTCCCCTTCTCATCAATCAGGGCCTCTGTATGGTTCTACCCTATTTCCATTTCTTCTCTACATCTTGTGTTAAATTGCTCATTTGTAGAAGCCATCAGCTAGGTGGCATTTTGCATTTTTACAGAATAAAAATGTAGCACCCTGTTCCCTCCGCTGTGCCAACTTTACTCTTATTCTTAATGATGGAACAACAGGAGCTCGTGCACTAAGCTCTTCTCACGTGTAAGGCAGTGCCCTAAGTTCCTTACATACACTAACTCTTCATAACGGCCTCGGATGTAGCTACAAATATTATCCCAGTTTTACGGAGGAGAAAATGAAGGTACAGAGAAACAAGTAATTTGTCCAAGGTCATTTAAGAAGTAGTGAAAGAGCCAAGATTTAAACCAGGAAGTCCAACTCCAGAGACTGTGCTCTTCCGATGGCCCCAAACTCCTACTCACCCTTTAATACCCTGCTCAGGTGCCACCTTCTCTGTGAAGGCAGAGTTAGTCTCTCCTGCTGTACTTCCCCAGCACAGTCTCATCCCTCTATTGAGTACTTAGCACATCACAATGTAAACGTGCTTGTTTAAATGATACTTTCCTTATGCCAGGTTATAAGAGAATGAAGGGCATGGGCCAGATGACAATTAATTTTGGATTCCTAATACAGAGAATTATCAATTACTTAATAAACATAAATTGAAAGAACAAATATATATAGCTGAGTAATTTTTTTCCTTCAAATATATATATATAATTTTTCATTTCAGCTCCTATTTCTTTCCTTGAAATCTTCATAAAAGCAAAATTAGTTATTTTGCACACATTTAAGGATCATTTTGAGCAATGTTAATATATTGCAGGAACATTCTTATTTTAAATATATGTTGAAACACCGGCTGGATTGTTAAATATGACTTATTTCTCAAAATGAACATTTCCAAAGGAACTTATTTCTGATTTTATAACAAAAGTCAGTGGGAAAATAGAATTTGGTACTTTAGGATTCTTAATAGGCAAGTGGTCAAAAATGCATTTATTCTATAAAACAATGGATATTTGATTTTCATTTCAAAAATATCCAGAGTTCTATAGACACTCAAGCCAGTAGGTGGATTTAAAATACAGCAAAGTTTTCATCTCTAGCCTGCTCTCTAACCATAGGCAATGCAGCAAAATAAAAATATTACACGCTACAGCTGTTAAATATGAATAATTACACTGGTTACCAAGAGCTCATAGTTAAAATAGCACATATTCCCCAATGATCAGTGACTATGGTCATTTCACTTGTTTTATCACTTTTCATTGATTTAAACATGACTTTGCCAAAAATAAAATAAATACTAGGGTTTGTTTTTTTAGAGTCTCTGAAATAAATGGATCATTACTGCTTACAGACGATGGTGTCTTTGCTTTTAAAAAATGGCATCAACTCCCAAAGTTCTATGGCTGGCACTACAGGGGCCGCTTGTAATTCAAAAGAAAGACAGAAGCAGTAACAACAAAAACTAAAACATACAGACAAACCGACACTAAAGCCAACTCTACTAAACAACGATGACACAGCTTAAAGAAGTGAGAGCATCCCGAGATAGAGAAGCTGGATTTGGCTGACCACAGGTGGGTGAGCTCCTTTTGACTTAAGCCATGAACTAATGCTCCCCTCTCTGTCTTCACTTGAACATGGCCCCAGATGTATTTACTCTACTGCTAGAAATGGAACCTTCCTATACGATGGGGCTATTTCAGTCACTCCCTTTCAATAACTCCCCAATTCCCACAGAACACAATTCTCACTTCTAAAGTTCTCGTATACCACATGCTTTAACCAAACTGGACTACGTCTCTGTGTCATGTCAAGTGTTCCCTCCCTCAGGGCCTTTACTGACATTACACTTCCTGCTTGGAATGCCCCTACTTCATCTCTGTATCTTTTCATCTTATCCATCAAGCCTTTTGCAGATCCACCTGTGCATTTTCTCTGATCTCATGGCACCTCCCTTCCACTCTCTCAAGACTCTTTACCATCTTCTGCAATATGAATCCTTCGCTGGTACACTTCCTGTCCCGTCTCCAAGGGCAAGACTGAGATTTGTTTGTCTTTACATTTCGCACAATGCTCTGCCTAGGTTGCAAATAATTTGTTTTTGTTTTATTGGTCTGTGGGCATCAAGTTATCTGTTTATCTGCATCAACCTCCCCTACGTTAGATCATGAGTGGATTCCGAGAAGGAACAGGTTACTTGGCCTAATAATGTGTTGAAGGGTAATAATAATCATTACCCCTTGTCTCCACTGAGAGTTTATAAGGAAATGGTTGTGACCACATCATAATTGTCACATAAGTATGTATTTAGTTTAGACGATAAGCTGCTGCTCTCCAGATTGATTTAAAATTTCTAGAAGGACACGAAAGGGAACTGGAACTACTATTCGTTTAGTGCCCACTTTGAGTGAAGTATTTTGCCAAGTGCTTTACAATGGCAACACCAACATGTGAATTTACCAAAGACCTACACGGTGATGTGTATTAGACATGACACTTTAAAAACATTTTATCTAAACCTTTCAATGGCCCTGCTGTTTTTATTTCTCTTACTTTATAGATGATAAAACTGAGGCTTGCAGAGTTGGAGTAATTTGCTCAAAGCCCTGTAGCTAGTAAGCAATGGAAGAGAATCCAAAGACAAGTGTAATTCCAAAGCCCATTTATCATTTGAACATAATTTCTTGAATGGTAACTATCAGTACAGTTAAGTATTGATTGTATTAATGTTTATGTGTTTGAATGCTGTTATAAAGAAGAAGTGGAAAATATATGTTATCATTTTGTGAAAAAAATGGCTCTGGGTTCTGAAGTATAAACTTCAGGAGTCATACATACAAACCACTCATGACAACAAGGTGATATGGTTTATATTCAAGGTGCAACTGGAATTCGGAAGAGAGAACAACTCACTCTGCCTGGGGAGCTCGTGATGATTTTATACCAGTTGCCACTTTATGTGAGCTTGGCTAGGAGAAAGAGGAGAGACGGGGAATGCGGAAGGGGTGGACATTCTAATAAGATGGGTATAGTGTGGCAAGGGGGTGGTGAAGTCCAGAAAGGGACCTGAACAACAAGGACTCTGACTTTATCCTATAGGTGCACGTTTCTCAAACTCACACTGTTCACAGACTTTCTGTGGGAAAAGAGGACTTTGGACAGTATCTTCTTCCAGGAGTCAAAGGGAACACTAGGATAGTATAAAATGGACTCTTATGAGAATAGCAAAAAGAAACAAAACAACCTATTCAACTCTGTTTAACATAGCATTTTACTTAAAAAAATTTTTTTTCCATAGAATTATTGTTTGGAACACCTCTTGGAAAAAGCTAGCATAGGTAATGGGAATCCGTTGAGAATTTTAAGTGAGGGATAACACAAGGGTTGCATCTTAGAACAATTGTTCCAGTGGCAATGTGAATGACGGATTGAAAAGAAACAAAGGCACAGAGATGGACGAGTTTTAGCTATGGTATTAGAAATCTAGCACGATACCTGGCACAGAGTAGGTCCTAATTCGTGTTTATTATTAGAGTGAAATTTGCTGCATTTGACATATTGAAGCCATCTACATTCACAGAGGACAAAAGAGTACCTTTCCAAAAGACAGGAAACAATCAAAAAAGATTCAGAGGAAAAGGAGATGTGGGAAGATGGGCCCCCTTCATGGATGCTGGGGTCAGCCATCAGTAAAGTGCTGGTGAGACCATTCCTTCGTAAATGTCGCAGGAGAAACCTTGAGAAATCACCTTTAGGTTCACTTCTCCACCAATATAGTCCCCTTCTGCATTTCTGATCTCGAATGGGAGGTCTTAGAATGGCCTTAAAAAAACTGCACACTGCAGGATACTGCAAGGAGCCTGGCTGGCCCCAGGGCTGGCTGCAGAGCCTCTGCTGGGTGGGAAGCCAATGACAGATCCTCTGCCATTTCCAGCACGCTAGGGGAGCAGGCCTGTCCGGCTCGTTAGGGAAGGTGCATTTCGTGAGCAGGGGTCACTGTGCTGGGCTCTTTCCTCCGTCTTTCTCATCAATCCCTCCCTACATGATCACCTTCAGGTAGGCCGCACTCCTGCCATTTCATGGATAAGGAAACACTCTCTTTGGTCATCTTCCTGGTCCATTTAATCTGCATAACAATCCTTCGGGACATACTTCTTCACTCTTGTGTTTTACAAAAAGAGACAGGAAGACTGAACAGCATATGGTGGAGCCAGGATTCAAAGCCAGGTTTCCTCCACTTCAAAGCCCAGGGTTCTCCTTGACGGCCTCTCTATCTGGTCCACTTTGAACAACCAAGTCTTGGGAAACTGTCGAGTTAAATTTTAAAAATGCTTTGTAGATTCCATTTAAAATGAAACTGCAGGAGGTGGTGCTGTCTTGGGATGATTGAATCTCAAGGTCCATGTTTTCTTCTTTCCCCTTCCCTCCTTTCCTTCATACCCTCTCTTCCCCCAACTGAGAACTTGGTGAGGAAATGGACAGAGCCGGCAAGGGGACAGGCGCAAACAGCACTACTTCAGTGCTTGCGATTTCACAGAGGGATGCTGCGAGCCCCGCTGCCCTCTTGTTTCGGGCGGGGCTGCTGAGGTTAAAATGCTCAAGAGGATCCCGTCTACAGGGATGCTTTCCACTCATAGCAGAGAGAGCAGTGGGCAGTTTTTAAAGGGGAAGTCACGTTTGGCCAAGAACACAGATCTTAACATACAGTAGATATGTGATACATGTTGACTGAATTGAATTGGATGTTTTTACACACTGAGGAAAAATTTCCTCCAACTGAGAACAGTGATAGCTGTCTGCCTTTATGTAACAAAGGAGGCAAAATGTGAGACGATCTCAATCATTCAAAACTTATGGTAGAGTCATTAAAAGTAGCCATAAAATAAACGGCTTCATATAATAAGGCTTGCTTTAATATTAGTAATTCACCCTTCCCCGAAAGGAACTGGGTGTTATACACTGACGTGGAGACATGACATCTAAATAGACGGTCTTGCTGTGCCAGAGTAAATATTAAATCGCATTACCCGACAATCCTTGGGGCATGGCCTTGCAATGTCAAGACCACGGGAAAATGATGTGAGATCAAGTTCACAGAAATTTGACTTCGATGTTCAAATGAATGAATGTCTCTCCTTAAGTGTTTATAGGGGTTGTGTTATGATCGAAAATGATTACACAATGATGAGAAGATCTATGAAGAGGATGGAGGTTAAAATGGAATGGGTTTCACTCTGTATGAACCTATGACCACATTTACGTATCCCTTCAGCAAGCAATGCTCAAACTTACTACATGCTACACACTGTGTGGGGTGCAGAGGTACAGAAAAGGCTGGGGGCATGTGATCCAGGAGCTCCCCGTTGAGTGAGTGGTGACTGTAACGGAATCGTGAACAGGGCCCTGATGGAGGGAAGGGGAAGGGCCTTCTTCCTATGAGGGGTACTTGACATTTGTCTGAAAGATGCGGAGGAGTTCGCTGATGACGGTACGTGGAGGGTTAAAAGGGTACAGGTTTAGCGATGAGAAAAGATAACATGTTCAAAGACGATACGTACTTCGTATGCTAGAGCTCAAGACAAGCGTGAGCTGGTGGCCAGTGATACCATGGAAGGGCAGGCAGGGGTCGGCCCTTACAGCATCTTTTATGACAGACTTCAAATGAGCTGCAACTAGATTAAGAATTGTGTTCAAGGTTCCACAGAGGGTAGATGAGAGTCAAGGCCAGATCTAGGCGACTTGGAAGCCATGTTCTACCTTACGCGCTACCCCTTCCAGATTAAGGGAATAGGTGCGATGCTGTGATTCAGAGCCCTCAGTACTTCCCAGGCCTCCAGTTTGATTTGGATCCCCCGCTGAGGGAGAGGAATGCAAGCTCTGACCGAGACCCCATTCTGCTCATTCACATAGTTTGCTCAGAGACCACAGTTTGATTCCATCTGAGCCAGGCCAGGTCAATGACTGCGGCCGATGCTCGGACTTGACCCCCAACCCAGCAAGGTTCCGTCTTGTCCTGTCGTGCGGGTACAAGATTCGCAGGGGCACCTGCCATCTTCCTCGTAAGGACAGTTTGCTGAGGATATGAACACACACCTGCGGCCGACCTAGGGCCCCGGGTCGTGCAGTCATAGCTGTCACGGGCTCGTGCAGCCTGACAGGAAACGTGGGGCGGGAAGCCCATCACTGCCGGTGACTCAGAGCCCAGCGTCCTTCCAGAACGTAGAAGCCTAAATAGTGCTCCTTCCAGGAGTCTCTTCTCCTGTTCTCCAGATTCTCCAGCATATAGAGAAGATCAGATGAATAGCCCCACTCAACCCCATTCACTGAGGCACAAAGGACACACTATCTCCCTGTCTCAACCTTCCCACTGAGTCCTCCCAAACCCTGTGCCACCACCCAGATCCTGACACGCTATTTCAGACCCCTGTCTGCCGTCTGCTCCATCACCTAACATCTGGTACAGGTGAGAGCTGGCAAGACAACGCAGAGCCTTCCCACTGTTGAAATTCAGAGCCACAAATCTGTCTGCTGGGGAACACTATTCCCCAGTGAGGGGAAGCACAGTGGAGAGTGTATTAAGGAAGAGAGCCTGCACCAAGTAAGGTAAAAGTACATGTACTAAGGAGGAGTCTGGAGGCCCAGAGAAATCAAGGCATCTCTAGAGTTCTTCCCCAGGAGCTCTTTGGATCGTGGACGGCAGAACTCCATGTTCTTCCTTCCTGTGCAGCTTCACAGTTAAGATGCCCAATGCCCTGTCCACACAATGTCCCAAGGAAGCTCCGATCTCCTGGGGGATGAAGCCTTATGTTGGCCTGACACGGAGACTAGGTCACTTTAATGTCAGTTCCTTTCAAGTTAAAATGAAGGTAGCTGGACTGAACACTGCTGCACTGAGAGTTATTTAAACCTCCAACATTGTGACGCCAATGAAATGCAACCACATTGCCAAGTGCACAGGACAATGTGACTCACGGGTGACTTTTCATCCAGCTCTGCTATGCTGGCAGCCCCCTGGTACCATGATGCCTTTCAGCCATCAGCTGCTGGCCTCCCTGTGCATGGAAACTGGGGGACTTGCGGAGATGAGGAATGAGCTTTTGGAGGGTAAAATGTGCTCACAGGCTGGCAGTGGTGCCGAGTAGAAGGAATGTTATGAGGACTCTCCGGGGTACTCTGAGCTTGTTTGGCTTCCCGCAGAGGCCACAACACAGGGCTGAGCTATACTCCACGAGGATAGGCCAAGAAAGGAACGGAATGCAAGAGTCCCCTTGGAGCAGGATCCCGCCAGCTGCCTGGAAGGCCACCTGATTCTTCTGCTGTCACAAGAGAAGGCTCCTTCTGCAGTGGTAAAGACCTCAGTGTCAGGGTTCATCCCAGGGCTGAGGAGACTGGGGTAGAACGCTCAAATAAGGGACAAGCCAAGCTGGCATCTTAGAAAGGTATTTACATGGTCACCAGCTATGATGAGTCACTTCTTACTTTCCACCCCTCCCGACCCTCCCACACCTGCTCTCCCCGCCCACTTCATGTCCAAGTTGTCTCGAGGACTTTTCTGTTGCTTTGTTTCACTGCTCCTTTTAGCCAGTTGCAATGTCCTAACACACTTCCTGGAGGCCAGAATGTTTTATTCCATGGTCATAAACTTGAATCTAAAATCCTTCTTGTGTTGAGAATCTTAAAAAAAAAAACAAAAGCGAGGGTAACATGAAGGAGATGAGCTCCGAAAACCAGAATGAAGTCAAGGAGCTAACGTGCCATTGGAAGAGAAGCAGACAGAAGGAGATGCTTGAATGGAACTGATGGCAGGAAGCTCTCATTTCTTAAGGTTTGAACCATGGGTGTAGGAAAAGCCTAACTCTGATACAGGGCAACTAGGGGAGAAAAATCTCTGTGCCAGAGATTCTCTGCCTAAAAATACTTCAGGACCACAAAAGGAGGGAAAAAAGGAGTGTGACTCCTTGCTTCAAGGAAGACAGTGCTGAAAGACCGGCCTCTCTGATTCATTATGAAGCAGAGATGTCCCGCAGGAATGCAGCTGTCAGCTTGACACCGAGTCCTACATGAACGGAATCGTCAATAAGCCTTTACTGAAATCGTGTTGAGAACACGAATCAACATCTATTTCTGGAAAAGAGCAAAGAAGAATGAAGCTAGCGATGAAGTTCCCGACGGAGATGCTGAGCTGTCCTCTTAGGAGGTGCAGGCTCCCTGACAACTATGCGTATGTTGGGCAGAGCCCTTCTCATGCTTGGCTAATCTTTCCAGAACAATCATAAAGTAACAGAGCACCGAACTGTCTGTCAGAAGCTAGCTCCGTGTGCAATTCCGACCATCCAACTAGATCCAGCTCTGAGTTACGCGGAGTCAAAACCTGGCTGACCGTTAAAGACAGAGGCTTCAAAAAATATCTGTCTCTCCACACACCAAGTGGCAAAGCTACATGTTTGGGGTTAACATGGTGACCACAGAATTCACTCTTAAAGAAGGCTGGAGATGGACAGGCCAGAGCTAAGAGATCTGGAGAGAACAGACGACCTGGGAAGAGGAACTAGTAACTCTGTATAATATAAATAACTGCAAGACGATGTCGTGTCCAGAATTACACCTTCTCTGCATCTTTCTGAAAGAAATCACTTCCTTGACTTAGCTAAATGTAGCGCTGAAACTTATGCCTCCGTGTTACCCTGCTTTATGGGGAGTGAAGCATATGACTTAAAAGTATTAAAAACAATTCAGAACATATTTAACAACAACAGTATTTTCCATTAGCCTCTGAGCGACACTGTCCCTTCCTGTGAACATTTTTGTTTTCTAGGGCTTTCTACTTTCCTTTAAAGTTTTTCCCTCCTAAGACTTCAACCTTCAACCCAGGTAAGCATTCCTCTATGAACTCAATTCAAAAGATAAGAGAACAAAGTGTTTATCATAGGTCTAATTTCCAACTCCATTTTGTCCCAGCCTACTTTATTTTTCAGTCACCGTTCTGCCTGGAGGTTTCAGAGCTTTCACTTTGAGAACGAGGTCGAAGTCCACCTCACCTTTGATGCTCGGAAAGAGAAGGCTGTGGACTTGGTGTCTGATTTTCCCCGGTCTTGCAGTATAAGGCCTTGGTCCTCTGTCAAGGCCAGGTAATGGCCTGTGGTGAGATGCCGAAGTCGGAAAGCCTGGCCCCATCTGATGTTACTGCCACTCCAACTGGGCAGATGAAACAGACAAGAAATTGCATTTACACAAAAATCAGTCCTTTTCAATATTTACCCTGTGCTTTTTCACACAGGCCTTCTGGGGTTCATCCCGACTCCTGGCTTGCTCTAGGATTGCATGCCTGCCTACAACTCAGCATGGTGTTCTCTAATGAACTCTCTTAAGATCACCAACAAGGAACATGGTCCTGGGGGCAGGTCAGTGGTTTAATGTAACTGGAAGTCCCAAGCTTCCAATTTTTCCTTCACTCCACTGAAGTGTCTTGATGCCAAAACCACAAAAAAAGGAAAAAGAAAAAAAAAAAAAAGGGAAGCTTGCCTTTTTGGAGAAACTTATTTCTGGGAAAGTAAAGCATTTCCAAATGTGCCACCTTAATTCAAGCATTTTACTACCACCACTAATTTGAAAAGAGATACACACCCCTATGTTCACTGCAGCATTATTTACAATAGCCAAGATATGGAAGTAACCTAACTGTCCATCAATAAAGAAAATGTGCCGTATACACATACACAGTGGAATACTAGTCAGCCATAAAAAAGGATGAAATTGTGCCATTTGCAACAACATGGATGGACCTTGAGGGTATCATCCTAAGTGAAATAAATCAGACTGGGTAAGACAAATACCATATGATTTCACTCATCTGTGGAATCTGAAAAACAAAACAAATGAGCAAACAAAGAAAACAACATAAATTTCATAGATACAGAGAGTAGACTGGCAGTTGTGAGAGAAGGCAGGTTGGGGAGGTGGGAGAAGTGAGTAAAGGAGAGTAAGAGGTACAAAGTTCCATGGTCCTGCATCAAAAGGCTGGCATTCAACAAAAGTCATGTTAAGTGTTAGGGTAGGAATTATGCATCTGTAATTTATCTGTATCTAATTTATCCTTTCAGTTAGAACAAAACGTTTCAGGAATACACGTATCAGCTTTTAAAATGACCCTCCTCTCGAGCTAATTCTTTGGAGCCCTAAAGAATCCAAATAACACTGATAAAAGGCTTAAATTGTTCATATTTAAGAGTCTGGGGAAATAAACAAAGAACCATAACTGGAACTATATATGTGTGTATATATATATATATACACATATATACTTATTTTGATTTTTTAAAAAGTCCATTAAACAAGAACCAAGCCCTAATACCCTGAAAAAAAAAAAGAGTATGACACTATAAGAATTTCAACAGGCTTGAAAGAGAATATAAATACCACAAGCCAGCTAACAACCACAAGCTAACCAGGATTCTTTCAACCAGCCACCTCCAGAGTTTCTCAGTAAAAAAATGTGAATGTACCTGCATGTGTATGTGTGAGAGAAGTTCTAATGTTTTCTCCTGATCTCCAGTGGATTATCTTGAGGACCCCCCGGGGGGCATATAGCGTCCCCCCCCCCCCCCCCGATTAGAGAGATTTTACTTTGAACAAGTGTTCAGGGAGAGACTGAGCAGAGAGCTAGAGGGAGAGGCAGAGAGGGAAAACCAAAAATGGCAACACTGACCCTCCTCTCACCTCGAGCAGTTTAGCTCTAACCTAACTTGTGACCCCTCCAGGCAAAATAAAGGTCCAGAGCTTAACTGGACCCCCCCTTCAGGAGTCTGATGTTTAGAGATGCCATGTTTTTACTCAAGTACCTGTATCCAGAGTCTCAGCCCCTCATTCCTTCATCCAGGTACAACTGTTTCCGACGAGTTCTGATAAATACAGTTTCCTTCACAGCTACACTTCCAGTGATGTTTTAGTCTTCCCTACCTCATGCGATTACAGCCCTCTATCATTTAAAGCTAATTTTGCACTGGAGCCAACAAGGCTACCGGGAGGAGGAAAACTTACCTGGGTTCCAGAGAATCTACTTAAGAAAATAAATGGGCGAACAGCTTTGATGGCTCTCGGTGAACATGTCTGCGCTTGCCTTTTATAACATAGCCACTGCAAGGGCAGCAGGAGCTGGGGGTTTGGTTCAAGGCAGCAGAGCTTGCTGGCTTCAGAGTCAAAACGGAGGTGTTGGAAATCGTGTGTGTGCGTGTGTGTGTGTGTGTGTGTGTGTGTGTGTGTGTGTGTGTGAGAGACTGTGTGCGCGTGTGTGCGTGCACTTTAAAAACAAAAAAGTCACAGACATTTCAGAATTTAGCTCTTGGCCAAGGAACTTCTGAGAGTTTGCCAGGTGATATGGAACAAATGAAACATTTAAGACAATGGACTGTCCTGGAAAAGAAAATCCTTGAAAAGAATGCCCCCCTGACACTCCATTACCTTATCCGAAGGGGTTCCACTCTCCACAGAGATCTGGCTCTCGTGCCAGCTCCCCCAGCTTCGTAGTATATCCTCCTGTGAGCAGAGTTGGAGATTAGCTCCTCTGTGCCGAATGCTCATCAGCACCGGGCAGGGAACAGCTCCCTGCAGAGGCTGCTCAGAACCCGCTGTATTTCGAAGCCCTCACAGAGTCAGCAAAAACGAGAAGCAAGAGTCAAAGGAAGGCACTACTTCCCAGTCTCTCTTATAAGGGAAAAAGGGTGCTAAAGGGGAAGGAACTGCTAGCCACATACTCATCATGGACACTCATGGACCGTCAGGTGTACAATGGAAAAAGGACTGTCTCTATTTCCACATCAGGAGTCAAAACAGCCCAGTCACATCATCAGACGCGATACCAAACGCTCCAATTCTTTCTCGTTCAGCTCGCTGATGCAGTTTCACATCTTTAGAAAATGTATTTGTACTTGTAAAACATATACGTAGTACTGTGTGAATTCATTTCCATTGTTCTAGGAAGCTGGGCACAAAGCTCTATCCTCAGTTGCTGTTGTCTCCTTTCCTGCATTAACAATAATCTTTTAATGTGTTTTTAACTAAAATGTTTATTTTGGAATAACTCCAGATTTGTAAAAAAAAAGTTGCAAAGATAGTCCAGGGAGCTTCCGTATAGTCTCACTCAGTTTCCCCTACGGTTATCATCTTACATTACTACGGTACAGTTGTCAGAACTAAGAAACCAACATTGGCACATTATTACTAACTAAACTCAAGACTTTATTTGGACTTCATCAGTTTTTCTATTAATTCTTTTCCTGTTTCAGGATCCCATCCTGGAGGTTGCATTGCATTTAGTTGTTATGTTTTCCCTGTTTCCTTTGGTCTGTTAGACTTTCTTAGTCTTTCCTTGTTTTTCAGGACTTTGCTAGTTTTGAGGAGTACGGGTCAGGCATTCTGTAACATGTCCCATGAAATGGGTGTGTTTGATGTTTATCTGATGATTATCAAAGTCTGATTTTTAATCCATACAATTGGGACCAACCCATCTATATCACAGATTATGAGGAATTAAATGAACTATCTTAGTTTAAAGGTATGTCTCAAGATAGTGGTCCCTGGATTGCCAGGTATACTGAATCCAGATACTTTCTGAGAATCTTGTGACCTTGGATCAACACTGATCATTTAATTGCATTTAATTTCACTAATTTAAAATGCTACCTCTACTATAGAGGGTTTGTATATATCACAATCGAATTACTCAAACTCCAGAAGAATCTTGATCTAAATTTTAAGACAACAGGTAATCAATAGAGGGGAAGAGGAAATATGTGGTAATTATTTCCTTCTCCCAAGAAGTATTATAATTATGAGCTGGTTAAAAATATGGGCTTGGGAGTCAGGCAGACCTGAATTTGAATCTATTAGCTGTGTGACCTTGTCAAGTCCCTTCAAATCTCTGTGCATCAATTTCCTCACCTGTAAATTGAGCCTAATAAGGGTACTTAAGTCACAGAATGGTTGTGAGCATTTAATGGGTTTTTAAAAAAAATAATGAATGTGCACAAAGATGTTCATGGGTGTATAAAATACTATGTATTGTTGATTTTTATTTAAATATAGATGTTTATAAATGTGCATCAAAAGCTACATTACCTGGCACAGAAATCCAATAAAACACTACATTAACAGTGGTTACCTTTTGGTGGTGGGATTATAGAAGATATTCTAAACCTTTTTCAAATGTAGGTACTATCAGGAAATATGTAGTAAATATTAAGAAAGAAATCCTATGCTACTGCAGAGCTCCAACACCCCAGGTGTCTCTGTGCCAGGCCCAGAATAGTAATGATGCTGTACTGACCTAGCCCTGCAGGAAAATTTGTTGAGATTTTCACTGACGCTTCTCCATCCTCAACGAAAGCAAAAACGGTCTCTCAGGTGGAAACCGTGGAGCAGATCACCCTAGGTCACATGATTTGAGAACGCTCTCCCTCTGACATTTAAAGAATTCTAGAAGGTTAGTCCTTCCCACCTAGGAAATGCGGGTGGTTTGCTCCATTGAATCTCGAAAGGTTACAGAGGTTGAAACAACCTGCCCCCGCTCTCAAACAATTACCCAAGGAGAGGAGGTGAGTGGGTGGGGAGCTGAGGTGCTCTGAAAGCTCGGCTGACAGCTTAGCCTTAGTTTCAGTAAGTTAAGTGACTTATTCCAGGATGCTTGACAAGCCTGAGGCAGAGGCAAGGATCAGAGCTCAGAATGTTAGATTATTCTTTCGGCTTTGCACCCTGGGACGGTCAGCCTCTCTACCCAGCCTGGCTGCTCTCAGGCTTTACAAGGAATGATTTCCTCCGGAAAGTCAGCCCCATTACAGTGGAATCACTTGCATGCCTTCCTGACGCTGGGCACCTTTTTGTGTATTCTTGATTTCCTATTCCTTTGTGCTCTCCCAAATTTCGGTATTCCTGGCTATCCTGGCCAGTTCTGAGGATTGACCTGATGACACGTGACAATGATGAGGCTTATCCCTCACCTCACCTAGACAGCAAAAAATGCCGAGGCATCCTGTGTTGAATGAGAGACCAGTTGCTACAAAAATCCGAGCTCCAGTATAAGGAGCCACTGCTGACTCCCCCCAGTCTCAACTCCTTCATAGGAATAGTCTTTTTATTTTTCCTTACAAAGGAAAGGAAGAGCCTTTTTATTTTTATCTGTCGATTTCTTTTTTCCCCCAAAATACAAATTAGCTCACGCGAAATCCTCAGCCAAAGGAAGGCCAGTTTTGCTCTTAACTCAATGATGGCATGCATGCCTTCCTCAGGGGGCCCATTCTGGGAATTCCTCTCTATCTGTTTCACTCTCCCCAGCACCTTCTTTCAAATACTTGTTCAGCCTTTCTTTCGGGTCAGGATCTTGTTGAACCACTCGATAGGAGTGCCCACCACATGACAAGCTTCTCCAAGTAGCATTGTTTCTGCCCAGATGCTTCTAATTTGGTTCTAAATTTAACAACAGGTGCATGTGTGGGGGGGGGAGGGGTAAAGGGCCATGCAAATGTTATTTTAATTGTTTCCAAATTCCTTTCCTTAACAAAAGAATAGGAAAGGGAAGAGAGAAGTAGTGAGTTTTGACGTGTTCCATCTTAGATGGAGCCAACTCTGCCAAACTCACTAACAAAACTTCAGTTCTGTATCCACCTGCAAGCTTTTGCCTAACTGCAGCAGGATAAGATATTAAAGAGACAGTACGTGGGCTACTGCATAATTTCACTGTTTAAAAAACAAGGAGGGCTTCCCTGGTGGTGCGATGGTTAAGAATCCACCTGCCAACGCAGGGGGCATGGGTTCGATCCCTGGTCCGGGAAGATCCCATATGCCGTGGAGCAACTAAGCCCATGCGCCACACCTACTGAGCCTGAGTGTCACAACTACTGAAGCCCGTGCACCTAGAGCCCGCGCACCACAACAAGAGAAGCCACCATAATGAGAAGTCTGAGCACCGCAACAGGGTAGCCCCCGCTCGCTGCAACTAGAGAAAGCCTGTGCACAGCAACAAAGACCCAACACAGCCAAAAGTAAATAAATAAATATTTTTAAAAATAAATTAAAAATGTAAAAAAGGAAAAGAAAATCGCAACTGAGTAGGATCACATGACATTATCTAGTGTAGGGAATCCTTAATTCCAAGGGAAATCAGGTCAGCCTAACTTCTCTACTCAGAGATAACTGCCAGCCACTGGACCAGTGCCAGGAAGGCTAGACACCATTCCGGGTCACATCTGGTTCCCATAAAGGGATACACAGAGGACAGAGCAAGTAGAAAGAGGTTCAGAACAATAAAGGATATACATTGCCAATGGGTAGTTTCTAAGATGCACAGTAACACACTCAAGCACATTGCTCCTGGGGGTCCTTTAGAACATAAAATAAGGAAGGAGCCCTGGCTGGAGACTCAGCATCTCTGGGTTTCAGGCTCCCATCTGAAATCATCCAGTGTGTGACCTTTGGCAGGAGCCTGACTTAGATGATTTCTAAGATGTGTGAATGTGATCACGTGTTTCTAATGAAGTAACAGAAATGTAGTTAATGAGGTTCCCGTAGGCATCGTGCAAAACCAAAGAATGTATTACGAGCGATCTGGGAGATCAGACTTGTTGCTGTCCTAAGTTCAGTCTAATTTACATCTGAGATTTGATTTTTTAAAATATATCAGAGTTCCATAGTTACAGAGGCCAAGCTTTTTATACTCTGTTCCTCTATATATAAACAGAATACTAAAGGATGCTTCAGTGTGAATTTAAGACCTAGATTAACGTCTTCCATCTCCTGATTTTGAATTTTGGAAAAGCATCCTTTGAGTAGATAACTAGAGATCCAAAGAAAGCATCATCCTCAGCAGTACATGCCGCCCCGGCACCATCCCCTGCTGATCCAGCTCTGGTTGGATATCGACATTTGGTTTCTCCAATCCTGTTTGATGATAAGCAGAATGAAATCACTGAACTTCACCTTCATAGTACATAAAAGGGGGAGTAATAGAGATAATCTGCCTTTGAAGAGCCTGGTGAATAATTTATGTAAGTGCACAGACTCGCTAGAATGACCATCCTGATTTCCATCACAAAATTGGGTTCTTCAGGGCTTCCCTGGTGGCGCAGTGGTTGAGAGTCCGCCTGCCGATGCAGGGGACACGGGTTCATGCCCCGGTCGGGGAAGATCCCACATGCCGCGGAGCGGCTGGACCCGTGAGCCCTGGCCGCTGAGCCTGCGCGTCCGGAGCCTGTGCTCCGCAACGGGAGAGGCCACAACAGTGAGAGGCCCGCGTACCGCAAAAAAAAAAAAAAAAAAGCGTCCTTCAGTCTACAATTAATGCTACCAGAAACTCCTTAGATTTGGAAGCAACCACAGAAAACAAAGGGATTGAAAAGCACCACAGAATTGCTTGCCTAAGAAGCAGCCTGTGTATATAGCTATTCCTGTGAGCACGCTCAAGCATACTGCCTTTCCTGTTTTATAACTGCAACCCATGACTGGAGGGAAGTTCGTCAATTAACTAACACTTACAGAATTCATCTGTCTCCACATCCAAAAGCCAACTCTTTAGTCTGAGTCACCGGAGACAGGAGACAAGGGAAGGATGAAGCTACCGGCTTACCTGTGCTGGGAATCATTCTGGTCTGTAGATGGTATTGTCAAACACTCATCGTGACCATGGAAAAGACGTACTACGTGCCCACCAAGTAGGTATCCTATAAGAGAATTATATCCTACCATGAGCTTACAGGAAGTTGAATAATGAGAACACTGTATTTAAAAAGGGTATATTCATGCATATCTGAGTCAGTTATGGAAAACACCAAGAGAAAAAGCATTTGGGAAATGACAGATTCCACGACTTCAGGTCTCAGGTAGAAAAGACAAGAAAGTCAAAACAATTCTAACATTGAAAGTTAAATAGGGTTTCAGAGATGAGCAAGTCCAATACCAAAAGGGAGGGTGAAAACAATGTGTCAATTCATATCATTAAAAGCCAAAAGGTCACCTGTAACTAATATAATGTTGTATATCAATTATGCCTCAATAAAAATAATGCAACATTTAAAAATACACACAAGGCCAAATGGAAATTTAAGCTGCTACTCTTAGGAGGATAAGGATTTTCCAGTTGTTTAGGATATAAATACATCCAACACCAAGTTCCTGGATAAACTGTTACAATCTGGATGTGTATACTTTGTGGCAAATTCCAAATCAAACTGCAGCCATGAGAAAGAAAGAAGGTGCCGGGAAGGGGGAAGCAAACTGTTATTCCGAGCTCTCTTAGGAGGAGCTACTTTTCCAGCACGTTAAATAAACACAGATCAAACCAGGACACTATTTCTACAGCACCAAGGAGAAGGCAGAATGACATTCCAGTGTCTCTGAGTGGACAAGCCCAGAGGCAGCTATCAACGAGCCCTTAGCTTTCAGAATAAGGAAAGGAATCTCAATAGCCATGGAGTTCAGAGATGGATAGGAAACAATGAACTTCAAGGACTCGATGACCAGTTAGTCTTCAAATACACTGTGAGCCTCCATTTAAACAACACAGTAGTAGGAGAGGGGCCCCAGTCTGAGCTTTATCTTGCATGAAGAAATGAAATTCGTTATCCCTTTGAATTAAAAAATTCTCCCAGCTAGACAGTTCTCAGGAGACAAATGGACTTAATATGTTCAATGTCTGTATCAGGATTTTGAGAAAATCACACAATTAGATCACTTTAGGGGCTGTCAAACTATTTAGGGTGTTGGAGCAAAACAGCAAGAAGGAAAAGTTATGCCACAGTAGAAAAGGGCGTTATCAATGCATCTTACACAGGGACAGTCTGATATTCCCTGGTTCATTTTTCTTCATCCAGGCAAGGCAAGTTCTTTTTAAACTTCCCTCGAATATTTAGAAGTCATTTTATCATTTTCCTCTCTCTTACTGTACTAATATTTGCAACTGCATACTTTTTTGCATTAAAATAATTCATGATATACTGTAGGGGAATTGTTAACAGCCAGTTTGTTTAGAAAATTAACCCCTTCCATGATCACATTTTTTAAAAACATTTTTATTGGAGTATATTGCTTTACAGTGTTGTGTTAGTTTCTGCTGTATAGCAAAGTGAATCAGCTATATGTATACATATATCCCTATGCCCTCCCTCTTGCGTCTCCCTCGCACCCTCCCTATCCCACCCCTCTAGGTGGTCACAAAGCACCGAGCTGATCTCCCTGTGCGATGCAGCTGCTTCCCACTAGCTAGCTATTTTACATTTGGTAATGTATATATGTCCATGCTACTCGATTAAACTCTCCATCGTCTCATGATGGTGAGGCCATGCTCCCTTTGGAGCCCACCATTTACAGACCTCAGGCTCCTCCAATCAATATCCTACTCCACAGAGGAAACTGCTAAGTGCTGGCGCATCACAGCATCTTAGTCGAAACATACCAGGGCAGTAATCAGGAAAGAAGGGTCATGAGAAAGATCACTCACTCTCTCAAGGGCTGAAGTGGGTTTCTCAGCAGCGGATGCTGAGAGAGCATTTTGCAGTCGGATGACTCAAGTGATCAGCTACCCAGGCTCTATCACAAGGGCACTCAATACTTCTAAAAGTATTGTTGTGAAGTGATATGCAATTAATTAATCTCCACAAGCCCTCTTTTGGGACTGGGCAATAATTTTATTCCTATAGCGGAAATGAAAAAAAATCAACATGGAGAAGATTCAGTCAAAAGTTCCTTGGGGAAGATTTTTTAACCCAGTTCCTTGACTCCTGAGAGAAAGGGAATGATTGACAATAGATTTAGAGCGGTGGGTGAATTCTGGTGTGAAAGAAGAGAGCTAAAAACATATCCTGCTTTTGAAAGGTCTTCCATCAGTTGCCAGAAGAGTTACAAATTTGTTGTTTCCTGATTATTCAATTCAGCTATGACGCCTCCTGAAACGGGGGTATCACCTTAACAACTCTCAGGTTTCCCTCTATTTTCCAACCTCATGAAACAGAGAGGCATTCCAAGTTTGAAACTACTAGGCTCAAGCTTTAAAACAGGGTTAAAGCCTGTGATTTGAGTATTTTTAAAAATCCTAATCTTGCTATAAAGGGCTAGCATGTGATGTGATAACCCTTACGTCATTGACATTTGATTACTGTGCTCAACTGTGATATTACCCACGCGCAAGGTAAGGCCAGTGTATTTATTATACAACTTGAAAGGTGTATTGTCTTTGCCTGGCTCCAAGAAATAGGATATGTTGAACAAACTTTGATGATCTTACTTCTAAGAGAACAAGAAAATATGGAGAAAATACCATTTGTTGTTTTTAAACGGCCTTCCATAAATACAAGTAAAAGCAAATGGCCAAATATCTTTTTACTACAAAGTCCTTCTCCCACCTGTATGGAGAGATGCACTGGGGAGAAATATTTTAAAAAGTCACCTTCTTGGCGAATAATGTCTTCTCAAACTGAACCTGCTAAGGTCTGTATACTTCTAACCATAAATAAAAATGAAAAGTCAGTGGGAGAGGGAAGGTACATCTCCAAGGTCCTGAATACACACACTGCCAAACCAATAGTGAACTCGAAAGGATTGAAAAAGCATGTCAGGAGTGCTCATGTAATCAGAAATCAGGACAGAAAACCATCCACACTAACATCAGAGAAAGGAATTCAGGTGAACCAAAATCACGCTGTGTACCGGGACATTCAGGCAGGAGCTGTGAAGTCGCAGAAAATGTCAATATACGTAGCACAAGACAAACGGGCAGGCTGAGGGTTGAATGCACACAAAGAAGCACACCTTCTTCGATGCTACTTCCCGAGCACGTAGGATGTACATTCCAGAGTGTTTGCATAAAGGAGGCATCCACTTGTATGTTACCATTTGATATTGAGAGATGCTGCAGCAGAAACAGAAACGAGACATCCTTTAAATCACCAGGCCAGTCCTGACAGAAGCAGCTCACCTAGAATTTCAAGGATTGAATTAAACAGCCTTCCTGTCATCGGGCTTTTTCTACGTAGCCTGTGGGAGATTGTTCCACCCAATCTAGAAGCAGCTTCAAAGTGGGACACTTTATTCAGGGAAGAGGAAGTATTCAGCTACAGAGGTGGCAGGCAAGACTCCATCCCCTCAGCTGGATCCCTGATTCAACAGGAAGTTATGAAATGTCTATTCTTGGTAGGAGAAAGGAACTCACAAGTGGGAAAAATTACTCCAGCCTTTGGTCTAGGCAAAGTAAAATGTGCTGGTAGGATTGGCGCTGAGAAGCTTAAAAACTTACCTCTGACATTTCTCTGATCTGCAAGGTATTGCCCCACCTCCACCCCCTAAGGGCCTGACTTCAACGATGCTTGCCTAGTACCATCCCCAGGTGCAAAATCTCACCTGCCTCTTCTAACCACCGTGACATCCCACACACTGAAACATGTACAATTCTCTTTCTCCCTCCAAACATAAGTTTATGTTTTTATATCCAACACTTTCTGGCTTGTTCTTCATTGGACAAGAGCTAAACAACGTGATAAACTGAGAGGGATGGTAACTAATGTGTTAATAGTTGGCTTTCTAAGGAGGAGCCTGGGGGCATTTAAGCAGAGTTTGCTGGGAACAGTACTTTAATCTAAAAAACTAACTAACAGTTACATTCCAGGCCCCATGATAAACTGGCCGGAGAGAGGATTTAATCACCTCTCAAGTATACTGTGTAAAGGTATCTTATCCTCCTCAATCTAATGTGGTTCTGTTCTCCCTGGCCCTCTATTCCTAAAAGAAACTACGCTGGAAATGAAAGATGCTTGTGTTAGGCGGTACTTACAAGGTATCTTTCAGAGGATACGCTGACAAGGATGAGGTCATCACCAATTCGAACCTTTTCTCCCTCAGACCTCTGCTTGGAAGCGGGATGTATGGTCCACCAACAGGCTTCTCCTACACAAAGGCTCCTTGAGTTAGTGACTGCTTCTTGGAAGCCCGTGTCCCTAATTCTGTCCCTCATTCTGTCCCTCGTTCTCCTTCCTCCTGATGAGAATCCCTGAAACACGCATGCACGTGCTCACGCACACTCCAATTTCTATTTATCTATAAGCATTCCAGTTACCCCCACATCTGCTCTTGTGTGTTTTTATCATTTTCATTTTCTCTAGAGACAGAAAGACAGTATTTGGAAAAGAGTACTGGAGGTCAGAAGTTACAGAAGCCTTTGAGTATTTTTAATACATATGGTAATATGCTTTTTTTTACACAAGCACCTACAAATCTTTAAGAAATGACTTCATTGGTCTACTGACCACTTACAGACTTTTATCTTTGCCCCACCCCTTCCCCATGAAATTCTACTAAATCATCAGTAATTCCACTAAAAAAAAAAAAAAAATCAGAGGTTTTTCAGAAGGCCTAAATCTACGAGGACTAAGACAGCAGGTGAGAAGTTAATAGCAAAGAAGAAAAATTGACATTTTGGAAAAAGGAATGTAGATAGATGCTTTTAGCCAAGAGAAAGCTACAACTCCAGTCTTTGGGTAAGAAAATGGATGACAAGTTGATCTCAAGAAATAAGGTCACTCCTGCTACATATTCTCCAGAAACTCTCTGGAATTGGAGGTAAGAGTTCCCTGTGAAGGCAACCATAGAAGATGGGGTTGAAAACAGGAGGACTGGCTGAAGGTTTTTTTTTTTTTTTTTGCGGTACGTGGGCCTCTCACCGTTGTGGCCTCTCCCGTTGCGGAGCACAGGCTCCGGACGCGCAGGCTCAGTGGCCATGGCTCACGGGCCCAGCCGCTCTGCGGCATGTGGGATCCTCCCGGACCGGGGCACGAACCCGTGTCCCCTGCATCGGCAGGTGGACCCTCAACCACTGCACCACCAGGGAAGCCCTGGCTGAAGGTTTTAAGCAAACATTTAACCTTCTGCATCCCTTTCTTTAGCCTGCATGCCAGGTGACTCTTCCCCCTCCACTGTACAAAAGAATAGAAGTTAAATCCATGGAACGACTTCCATGGATCAGGCACTGTCAGACAAGGAAGTAAAGAGTATTGCTGAAAATGGAGAATAATTAGAATTCTTTGCCCTGATTAGTAAAACCCCAGCTCCTCTTCCTTTACCTCCATTCCTCAGCTTCCAGAATGCCAGCTGCGATGCTGAACCTCCCCCCCAACCCAAATGAAGATTACTCTTTAGGGAAGCCAAACTACCCAACATAAAAGATACCTGTTTGGGCATCTCCAGTGCAATGCCTAGGTCCCTGATAGATTACCCCAAAACGAGGCTTAAAAGATGGGAAGCCACTCACACAGTCAGGACTTCCTGTCGCTTTTTACCGCCTTGATCTAAACATCAGTGGGGACCAAGGATGACCTGACATGTGAGGAAAGTCTCTAACGTGAATGATGGGAACAAACCAAAAAGTGGGTAAAGGGAAAACACGAAGATTACAGACAGCTAAAGATAACTTGAAGCAAATCTTAGAATTAATCATCTCAGAGAGATAAGAAAAAGTAACATTCATGAAGCAGCTATGAGAGTATCCATGAAGGATCGCTTCAAAGAAAAAGAAAAATCTTTGTTGCTGAAAAAGAGAGAAAGAAACAGGAAGGTTAGAGGATAAAGTTGAAAAATTCTCCCAAAATGAAGAATGAAGAAAAACAGATTAGAAACAAGACTGAAAAGAAAATTAGAAAACCGGTCTAGAGGAGTTCCAAAAAGCAAGAACAGAGAAAACAAAGGGAGGAAATTAACAAAGAGATAATATTAAAATTTTCCCAAGGCTGAAAGACAAACATTTTCAGATGGAAGAGGCCTGCAGAGTCCCTAGCACAGTGAAGAATGGACACACACACCAGGGTCCACTCCTGTGACACTAAGAACAAGAAGGATGCAGGACAAGACATAGCACTGCAGAACTGCAGACGTCAGGGCAAAAGAGAAGATCCAGGTAGCTCTCAGAAAATAGCAACAGGTCACACACAAAAGGTCAGGAATCAGAATGTAGACATCTCACAGCCAGACCAAAAGCTAGAAGAAAACCTCCAGGATGCTGAGAAAAAAATATGTCCAATGTAGAATACTCTTATGAATTACTTGTAAAGCTGGAATTAAGAAACTTTCAGACAACAATTTTTCTCCCATGGATCTTTTCTGTAAAAGCTACTGGATATGGAGTCCCCCCAAACGATGTGATAAACCGATAAAGGAGAAAAACATGAGATCCAGGAAATACAGGATCTTGGAGAGAGAAAACGGGAATTTCCTGGATGACAGTGGATGTTTCTAAGAAGATGAAACTGACAGAACAGCTCTTGTGACTGAATGTAATCAGGGGAGAGTTTCTGTTCTATGGGACGGTTTAGAAATGAATGACTGGGTCACGGAAAGTAAAGCAACAAACAAGGCAATTATTGAGTACTGGAAAACTCAAAAGCAATACAGTAAAGTGAACTGACCATAGTATATCATGAGTCTCACTTGCAAATGAAAGTTACAGTTATGCCAATGTAAGTAGTTAATATTGACTTTGGTGGTTACATAAAAAATGGATGCAAATATATTGGGAGGGTGGAAAGAAAATAGGGAAGAGTGGAGACTAAGAGCTAAATTTTTATTATTCATTTAGGACATCAATAGATCATACCTAATTGGAAAGAATAACTAAATAGCAGTAAACTGTATGACTCGCACACAAGTGAGGAACATACTAGAGGAGCTGAAAGTGGACGCCCCAGAGACGCAGGAATCCAGAACGCGGACGGGGTGGGCAGGAGATGGATGTTTCCAGTAAGCATAGGACTACTGTGTCTCTCTTTTAACTATGTACGGGTATTACTTTGATTTACTTTGGATAAATAAGTATGATCATTTTGATTACGTTTTGATTAAACTTAAAATTTCATAACAGAAGAGGCTGCCCTCTACATCTGTATATATCCATTATGTGCTCTGGACCACTGAGAGGGACCAGGATGAAGGGGTCCTCAAGAGGCAAACGGGAGAAGAGAATCCTTGTTCTCTCGCCCTCTCCTGGGAACAGCGTAGTGGCCTGGAGCCCAGGGACAGGGCCAATCCCCAAATCAGTAGGATGTGCACGGGCCAGGCGAAGGTCCTAAAATACCTAATAGTACATTTAGTGGGGATTTTTTTTTTTCATTTTTTTCCAATTCTAACCTAATTCTAAAGCTATGTCTAAAACCAAAACAACAACAAAAAACTTTTAAAAGGAGAAAAGAAAGAACCCAATAAGCAAAATCAAGGGCAAAATGGTCACCAGTTCTGTTAGGTCAGTCAAATCATTTATTACCCACTGTGCAGGGGGAAAAGTTTCCAGAAGTGTTCAAGAAACTGCTTCCAAGCTTCTACTCACATTCTCCTAGAGATTCAACTCAACTACTTGTTTTCAACCCAGAAGAGGTTTCTGAGCCAAAAGTGCATTCACAGAATGACCTGGGTAAAAAACAAGGCTTTTCTGTTGGATCCTGAGTGACTCTCCTCTTGAAGACAGAAGACCCACTCCAGGCCATACTGAACCATATCTGAGCTGCACGAGCGCTCTCCTCCTCCCCAGCAAACAGCAAGCTGGTCTTCTTCAAGGAGACCGTGAAATGGGTTGGGGGTGAGGGAGGTAAATAAATTATTTTAGGCTCTAGGCTTTTATGAACACCTGGTCAACACCTTCCCCTCCGTCTTTCTGCCAAAGTCAGCTTCTGATCAGCTACCTTGAACTTGGGTTGGTGCATGTGTTTCCTTAATCTGTCAGCAGAATTCACACCAAGTCTGATTTTAGGAATTTAGAAAAAAAAGTGCTAGAAAGAGTAATATTCTCTGCTATTTCCCTCTATTTTTATTGGAGGCTCTAATAATTAAAAAAAAAAAAATAGGTTTCCTGAACACACGACTAGAAAGTGGTTATTTCTCAAATTTCTTCCCAATTCTCAAAAAGTCTGAAGTCATTTTACTGGTATAAATAGAATGACCATATATGACTTTTCCGGTTATGTGCTCTAAGACTGACAGCTGGTTTATACTTAGAGGTCAACTTACACTCAGAATGTGTGGCACTCCACTCATTTTGTCATTTTCAGCAAAGGTTGACAACACCTTAGAGGAAATTATATTTTAAGAATAACACTTTAGCTGAAAACAAAGCAACCTCAAATCAAATTCAAATATAATCTGATTTCAGGAAGAAAAAAAAAAAACCCTAAAGAGGCAGGCTCACTCTTCTGCTCTGTACAAAAAGGAGGAGAGGGAGGGGCTCTCGTCAGGCGTTCTGGATGTGACTGTGCACGATGCAGAAACTGCAAATGCACATGGGTTAAACCCTAGATTTTTTTTTTTCTAGATTATCTGTAAAATCAGACAATCTGGATCATCCCCTTATGAACGGACGTAGTTTCAGCAAGACCATATGGACTTTGTCCTTGTTTGACTACCCAACAATGGAACTCTCTTCCTATTTGGGGGAAAATGTCATGATATTAAAGACTGAGACTTTGAGACTCTTCCTGCAGTGTGACCTAGGCTGTTTGCTCTTCCCTTGCCTTTGTTTCTGCCCATTTTCTAAGGCTGGGGCTCAGCTTCAGAGCAGGTCTACACAATATCCTTCCAGTAAACTCTCATTCTGCTTGAGTTAATGGAATTAGTTTCTGCTGTTTGCAACCAAGAATCCTGATTGGTCCATAAGCCCAACCTCTAAATAGAGCAGAAATTATGTATGTAATGCCCTTGGCAGATAGATTGCCCATGAATACTTCCAGCCACAGGGAACATCCTCCTTCCCGAGGCCAGCTGTTCCTCTACTGGATACTTGCAGATATTACAAAATGGTTTCCTTCTTTGAGATGAAATGGGCCTCTTTTCAACTTCTATCCATTGCTCCACTGGTCTTTGGAATAACCCACAGCAAGTCAGCCCCTTCTTTGATACTATAACTAGAAATATTTGTTGACAATTATCTTAGCCCTCTGTTCTTCATTTCTGGTGTCCAGAGAGAACCTGCATCTTCCTGGTCACCACCTTTCTTAGGATCCATCACTTGACTGTCATTATTTTCGACTGAACTAAAAAAAAAAAACAGCCAGTGTTCCCCAAACTATATGATGGTATATGAGGTATAGCACTGGCGGTGGAGGGCAATTAAACAACATTGAATCATATAGTGAGAAATTTCTTTTATTACTTTTAAGCCTTCTGATTCTATCAGAAAGTTTTCACTTCGGAGCTCGTATATCATGAACACTTTTCTAATATTTGCCAACACCTCTTCAATTATTTAGTGACATGGTTTTCTTTTCTCTATATTTATTTTTAAGGCAAGCAATACCAGTTTTCTACTTATACCAATGATTTTAGTTTAGTCTTATTATAAAATTATAAGTACAAAGTAAGTAAATGTAAAGAAAAATATAAATAATAATAAAAGTGATGTACAGGAATGGCAAACACCGCGATGGTGGATGTCATTGACTAACATTTGGGAAACACTGCTTTAAAAATAGCTGGTTCACTGCAGAATAAAATGGGACTACTCTTTTTAAAGATTTTTTTTTTAATGTGGACCATTTTAAAAATCTTTATCGAATTTGTTACCATATTGCTTCTGTTTTATGTTTTGGTTTTCTGGCCACGAGGCATATGGGATCTTAGCTCCCCAACCAGGGATCGAACTGTACCCCCTGCACTGGAAGTCGAGGTCTTAACAACTGGACTGCCAGGGAAGTCCCAGAACTACTTTTCTGATCTCAACACTATACTTCATTATGTAAACACTTATTATGCTATCTTTGTTTTTTAGCGATTATTCATTACCATTGGTTTCTTTCAGGAATAACTTCTCTACTTACTTTTGGTTCCTAACCCTAAAAATTGTTTTTCTTTGAGACTCTGGCAGACTGTGGTTAAACCATTATGCTTGCCCTCATTCTTAGTTCCTATGTTTTCATTACACATTCTTTTTTTAAATTCTCCAAAGTTTTATCAGACCAGGTTGATATTGACCACTTTGGTTTGGAATCCCAAATGAGTAGCATTCAGTACCCTTCTCAAAAGCCCTTAGCCCAAGACCCCACTGAGCAGCAGACCTAGGTATGTTGACTTACCTGTGGCATGTTCCCGTAGACCTACATCAAAGGCAAGTTTATCTGTCTGGGATCTTGATGTAGTCAAACACGTTAGATACTGTGGAACAAGAGTAGATGCTAGTGAAGTCATACTCTTCTGTCAAATCT
Source organism: Aethalodelphis obliquidens (assembly GCF_003676395.1). NCBI lineage: Eukaryota > Metazoa > Chordata > Mammalia > Artiodactyla > Delphinidae > Aethalodelphis > Aethalodelphis obliquidens. The sequence goes on from NW_020837995.1 coordinate 1,754,949, forward strand.
TGGCATCTCACCACTAGTTGGCTTCCAGTTGTCAATTTCAACATTGAGCTACTATGAAAAGGGCCTGTTTATCTTGTTCATTGCTACAGTGCTTCTGGGACATATTTTTGTAAAATATTTAAAACCTCAAAGATGTTCTTATCTGATGACCCAGTGATTTAACTCATAGGACTATGAGGAATAAGTTTTGAAATAGAAAAAGGTTGAAATATTAAATATGCTTTTGTTCAAAGATACTCTGAGAAACTTTTAAACTGGGAACAATATAAACAGAACATAAATGGCCAACAACAATGGAAAGGTTGATAAACTTTGGTACTTTATTTTATGGAATATTATGTTACCATGAAGCCTATTTTTCAAGAGTGTGTAACAATATGGAATATACACAAAATAGTGTACTTATATAGTTGCCACGTATGCAAAACTTAAATGCCTAGCACCCAGGCTAAAGGGAATTACACCAAATTGATAACAAGTTGTCTTTGGACAGTGGGAGCGACCGCAACGATGCCCCCATTTCTATTTATTTTCTGTTTTTCAAATTTTCTATGAGCTTTAGAACTTCTCAATTAATGCCTATGTTTTTTTTTTCTGATGATAAAAATACATGTGCATGTAAAAGTTAAAAATTATTTAAAAAAATAACTTAATAAAGGAAAAAAGTACACAGCCTGTTCCCTGCCTCCTTTTATTGACAGGCACAGTGGGTGGTCTTAGAATTAGACTGGGAGGTGGATATGCACTTGGCACAAACTTGCTGAGTTATACTTCTAGTTCACTGCAACAGGAAAATGGAGAATCCTTGTATTATTATACAGTCCTCTTCACAGGCTGCATGCTCAATGCTGCTCCTAAAAGGAACTGGCCAGGATAGAGTTCATGTTCACCGTGAGTGGTATTTCTTGGGAGTGAGGGGCAACCAACCTAAGGATGAATAATGTAAACCTTCCTCTCTCTGGCACAATGCTAGCCTGAGTTTTCAAAGCCAGAAGTGTGCTTTTTGAGCTTTTGTTTATTCTATTTAGGTAGAAAAAGAGAGGTATTAGGGTTTAATTTACCCTATGGATAAGGACCAGATGCTTAAAGATGAATGATCACCTCTCAATTCTAGAGAGTGTCAGGGTGCAAAAGTTTCCCCACTCTCTGTCCCCATCTCCTGCTCAGATAACCTTCGATTTGGTCACTTTTGTTAGTTTTCCTTTGGCACGAGGGATTATCACAGACGAATGTTCAGGCTGAAAAGGTCAACTCCTTACCAGTGCTCAGGAAAAAAAAAAAAAAATGCTGCAATAAATAAATCATTGAAGAGGCAGCTGCTGCTCTCGCTGCCAATTTGATAGTTCAAGCTTTGAGACAAACTTTGCAGCTGCTGCAGGTATGAAATGTGTGAAAATAAAGTCTTGAATTCATGTCACAGTTTTCCACTAGGGCTAGAGAAAGAAATCTTCCTTATACTGATAGCGAGGGAGAATGATACATGTAGGAACTGGGGGTAAAGGTTATTAGAGTTGGTACCTATTATACTTGATCGAGATCATGATAGTCCTCTTAACACTCCCTGCAAAAGAACTGCAGTATCTGTGTTTAACAAATTATATTTATTTAAAACTTGAAAATTTTTTCAAGTTATAGTGAGTAATCGCCATTTCAGTTAATTCTGGTTCTAGATCCCTGAATAGATCAAAGCCTGACCTGCTTCCTGTGACTGCTTTGCTCATTGTCTGTCTCCCACCTCTGGATTAACATAATACCTTCAAATTCTTCCAGGACTAAAGGCACCAGATACCATCCTATTTCCTTTCGCTAGTAAAAGAGGAGACATTTCACAAAAAATCCATTTGATTGCTTTTTCTCCTACACTGGTTATGCTCGTATACGTCATATGTGCAAGTCATCAGTTATTCCACGGTTTATTTGATCATCCATTCAACAGATATTTACTGAGCATCTAGTATATCCAGGCACTGCACTCGGTCCAGGTAGGTTTAGTTAAATAAATTTAAAACAAGACACGGTCCTTCTCTGGAGTGGGGAGGAAGGTGGTCAGACATTAAACAAACACAAATATATAAGTGCTCAGTGAGGTAAGTTCCAGGAAGGAAACGCTAAGACAGTAATGTGCTATAGTTACTTCCATTTCCAATGATTCCCGCTGATTACTTAACCTGATCTAGACACTTGCTGGTTTCCTGCCCTTTCTTCCCTCCTCATCTTTCCCCTCCTCCTTGAATGGTGAAAGCGGATCCAGAGATGCTTACCATTCCGCTGAAGGAGTGCCGCAGGAGAATTGCGTGACCGTACAGCAGGGTCCTGTGGCCACCCCCTTGTGCAGCCTGTGGGGAAGGAGGGCAAGAAACGTCAGCACCGGCCAGGCACGGCTTCTCTGACGGCAAAGCAGCACAAGAATTCTTGGAAGACAGACTACAAAGAAAAGACCCATGGAGAAGCTCCCAAGGAATTCATTCTAGAAGCGAGTGGCCAGCCTACAGGCGGGGGGTGGGGGTGGGGGGTTGGGGGGCGGGGCGGAGACTGGTGACCACAGCCATGCAACATCCCTGGGAGAGCGTGTGTGGGGCTTCTTCCTGAAAACAGCCCCTGCCCGGGATCAGCGGAAACGCAGAGCCGTTCTACTAGAGAAGCACGTACATTAGATCGTTACTGCTTACCTTCCTTTGAAACTTCTCAGAAGCGTTCAGAGTGAGAGAGAGAAACACATGTGATGTAACTACAGCCTAGTGACAAAAAGGCAGCTTGGGGGCAGGCATATGGTCACAGTCTGTGCCTCGTGGTCTTTCCTCTTCAAGGCACTTTTGCCTCCTGCCCACTCACTTAAATGGGTCCTATGTACCCACATTGCAGCAACGAGATATGGCTCTGAAGTCCAGGGCTTTAAAAGGGCAACCAGTGATGCGAGAATAGATCCTCTAGTTAAGGGTCCGTCTAGGTGCCCTTTCTGTGCCCCACCAGGCAGCTCCACTCTGGCTGTTCACTCAATGGCAGCCCAAGCAGCGGGAGAGGCCCAAGAGGAAGAGACAGCCCAACGTAAAGCCACCGGTGTCTGCTTCTTACTTTTCCCCTTATCTGATTGGCACCCCGTGATCTGAACCGAATAGCACATGATAGGAGACAAGGCTATCATGTTTCCAGTTATAGGTGAAAAGGTAACATGGAAAACTGAAATCTACAGAAAATTCTAGAATGTTTTGGCATCAACATTTTCAACCTTTTACCCAAATCTCTCCCTGTCATGTTAACCTGCCCTCAGAGACAAGTCACATTTTTTTGATCACACACCCCTTTTAGGAAGAAATATTTGCGCATAGACCACCATCCCCAAATGTAGACAAAGAGAGAGTTCAAAGCCTGAGATTAAAATGAACCACAAACAGAAATTCTAACATTTTCCTTCCATATGCCAAGGGCACCTCTTATGCATCATGTATTAGAGCTACACAGCAGCAAGCCCAAGGGCTGGTTCGAGGGTCTGCTTCTCTCCTGTGTCGACCCCTCACCAGGGCCACGGGTGATGAAGGGGAAGCTGGTGGTGGAGAGAAGGCAGAGGTCTAGATGGTAAGGCCTGAAGTAATTCTATTTCAACTCTATTTGGATTAACAGAATCACCCTGTCAAAGAGATGATTTTTCATGTCATACAAGGAGCCTAAAGAAAAGGAAAAAGATAAATGTGGTATCATGTTAAAAAAAAAAAAAAAGCCGGTAACTATATATAAATGTGGCTGTGCTTTTTTCCCCACAGCTATAGAGATATTTAAACGCTCTCTAGACCTTAATACTACGGAAGGATTAAATGTTCTTCACAATATTTCTGAATTTCTTGAAACCATCTGAACTAACTTTAGTTGCTGTATTTACGAATGTGTCAACAGCTTACATTAAAATCAGTCACACTAAAGAATTTTCATTATCTTGTCAGGCTCACTGACAGTTGTAATATTACAAGTTAATTAATAGCTCACGATGGCTTATGTTGTGGGTTTATGCTCCCAGACTAGTCCTGTGCCTCAAACTGAACTACTCACTAAACTATACTTCCCATTGTTAACCATGGGTCACACCTTCCTCCAATTCTTCTTTGTTCCTGTCAACTCTGTGAGTAATCGTAGGTAAAGAGTCAGGAGTTGCTGACCCCCAAAGTGGCACTAAGGGTCCTGTGCTATCCTTCTCTGGCAATGCTGGAAACACCTCCTGGCTCTCATGTCCTCAATTATGATGCCAACAGAAAAGCAGAGTGACTTAACTACCCCTCTGGGATTGAAAGGAACGACCCATGCCAACTCTTCCCTCCACTAAGATCTCAGATGCGTGTGCACATCAGCTTGTTAATACACAGGCTGCTGGACCCCACTCCACAGTGTCTGCTTTACTAGGCTCGGGGTGGAACCTGAGAACGTGCGTTTCTAATAAGTTCCAGGGAAAATGACATTGATTATGCTGCCGGCCCAGAAACCACATTTTGAGGACCAGTGCTTTAAGGAATGATGGAGCTTCCGTGCCAGAAAGGTAACGGAGCTTTTTCTGCAGAAGCTTTTTTTTTTTTTTTTTTCCGGTACGCGGGCCTCTCACTGTAGTGGCCTCTCCCATTGTGGAGCACAGGCTCCGGACGCGCAGGCTCAGCGGCCATGGCTCACGGGCCCAGCCGCCCTGCGGCATGTGGGATCTTCCCGGACCGGGGCACAAACCCGCGTCCCCTGCATCGGCAGGCGGACTCTCAACCACCGCACCACCAGGGAAGCCCTCTGCAGAAGCTTTGATAATCGCCATCCTGGTGAGAGCTATCATTGGCACACACCATGCCGCAGGTGCTTTACATCCATCATAGTTCATCCTCCTAACTTTTCAAGGTAGGAATCATTTCATCCACTTGGAACGTGAGGAATTTGAAACTCAGAGAGGAAAGGATCTTGCCACAAGTCACACAGCTGGATGTGGTGGTGGGAACTGAACTCAGAGTTAATTCCCAAACCTGACTCATTTCACTGTACTTTTTACAATATATTCATTTGCCTACTGTGTACAAAACCAGGGTACACAGCACCAGGAAGAATAGGATAGAAAGATACTTCCTCAGCTCCTTAATGAAGGTAAATTGATACAGTTGGAATTAAATGAGCTCTAACCACATGGCAGGCACATAACTACACTAAGTGCTGTACGGGAATCATCTCATTCTATCTCTTAATTAGTGCTGCGAAGTAACCATGGAATTACCTCCATTTTATGGAAGCGCCAAGTGAGGCTGCAAGAAGTAAAGTAAGTTGCTCAAAGTCATACAGGTTCCAAGGGCAAAGCTGGGATTTAACAAAGACAAGGGATTTAACCATATCCTCTATTGTCTCCCTCTTTGTATCTGGCAGGAGACAAGGCTTGTGTATAAAAAACCACGTTACAAATAGAAATGACATCCCTGTTCAAAGAGGTGAAGACACACAGCATTGGAATAGACCAGGAGGGTAACGAGGGTGTTAAGGAATTGCTTTATCAAAAAGGTAGACAGTAACATTCTAGTAGGACTGTTGATGTGTAATGATAATTTTAAAAAAAAGAGGAACCCATATAGGCAAAGCTCTGGAGGTGGGAGTATGAAGTACACGTGGGGACTGGTGGACGATTCACTGGTTAGCGTTGGGTTTGATGAAAGGGAACAGCTGGAAATGAGTTAGGACGCAGGCACAGGCCTGTCAGATTAGGGAGGGCCACACCTGACCGTTCCACAGCTAATGGGACACTGGTAGAGGTTGTTTTTTTTTTAATCATGTAAATATTTTGTTTTCTTTTTCTTTCTTTTTTTTTTTAACATCTTTATTGGAGTATAATTGCTTTACAATGGTGTGTTAGTTTCTGCTTTATAACGAAGTGAATCAGCTATACATACACATATATCCCCATATCTCCTCCCTCTTGCGTCTCCCTCCCTCCCACCCTCCCTATCCCACCCCTCCAGGCCGTCACAAAGCACCCAGCCGATCTCCCTGTGCTATGTGGAGAATGTCACAATCAAAACTGTCCCTTAGGAAGGTAACCCTGACTACAGAATGGTAAAAGAACTGAAGGCATCAAACCCTAAGGACAGAAAAGATCATTCTCTCATTCAGTTTCCAGGACAACCTCAGGAGAGGAGGTAGACCAAAAATCTTGGAGTCATCCTTTACTCCATCCTCCCTCTCTCACTCCACAGTCCATCCAAAGCACCTTCGGTGCCACCTTCAAAATGTATTCTCTATCCGACTATTCAGTGTCCCACTGCTACCAGTCTGGTCCAACCTACTGGCCTGTCTCACCCTGACTATAACACCTCCTAACTGTGCTCCCTGCTGCACCCGCCCCGTTTACAGTCTGAGCTAACACGGCAGTCAGAGCCATCTGTTTAAGACTGTCAACCACCTCACGTTAATTGTCTTGCTCAGAACCCTCCCAATGGCTTCCTTTCACACTTAGAAATATGGACGTCCTCACCATGGTTTCTAAGGCCCTGCATCAGGAATTGGCAAATTTTCCCTGTAAAAGACCAGACAGTAAATAATTGGGGCTTTGCAGGACACATACGTTATGTAGTCTTCTTTTTTAAACAACTTTTTCAAAAATTAAAAGCCATTTTTACCTAGAGGGCTGTACATACACAAGCATAGGCTGGATTTGGCCTGCTGTTGCGATCCCTGCCCTACTCGATCTGGTTCCCTCCACCTATCTGACCTCATCACCTGCCAGCAGGAGGGTCTCCACCACTCCCTCTGCTCCAGCCCCATGGCCCTGCCTCTACTCTTCAGACAAGCAATCTCCTACTACAGGGCCTTTGCACATATGCTTCCCTCTGCCTGGAATGCTCTTCCTTCAATATTCTCATGGCTCATTTCCATCCTTATTCATCTCTGTGTTCAGATATCTTATTAGAGAAGTCTTCTCTGATCATCTCTTCTAAAAGAACAATCCCCCTTACTTGATCACATTTTTTCTGCTTTATTATTTCTCATGGCATTTGTTAGCTGATATGTTGTTTTTGACATGTATCTCCCCTCCCTCCCTCCCCCTGGGACATAAGCTCCATGAGTCTTTGGTGTGTTCTCTGCCACATCAACATCACTTTTACCAGGGCCTGACAAACACGAGGCACTCATTTTCATATTTCATCTTCCTATTTCCCGAACAAATGAATAATAATTGGATGAGACAGTCCTTTTGTCTGCCTTATACAAATGGAAAAAGAGAAGCTCTCCTATGGTCAGCTTGTAAGCAGCGAGCTTGGATTTCAACTTGGGTCTAACGACAGATGCTACCAACTCTTTTCACTATTTGATGCTAATTCTAGATAACATTCCAGGAGGTGATATGCTACATAGAAGACTTCACGGGTCTGTTCCCAAGCGGGATCCAGACCTCAAGACTGTGAGACTTTATTGGGATGGCAGTCCTGTCCCTGCTGGGAGTGACCTTGGCTATCATCATTGGCAGAATGAGGATAGATGGTACCACCTCGTGGGATGGGAGTGCAGCAGGGGGTGAAGCCAGCAAAAGCACCCTGATGCCATGTCCTGAGGAAAAATGTTCCACTAGATCATTAATTCAATCATCTCGTCTGTGATTTCAAAAGTGATTCTGTCACTGACATTTCTTTAGGAGGTTCCCAGAGGACACTGTCACCCAGTAAGATAATCCCAATATGGCAACAAAGGAGAGGGGAACTCTGCTTCTCTCCAGCCATACATAAATGTTTCAAGACTGTCAGATCTCTAAGCCACCTCTTTTATAATCTGGAACCCCAGATTCCACTTTGGGGGTCCCAGGATCTGGAAAGACTCCTTGTGGATCTAACATAAGCTGTGAAAGCTTGGGGGGCTACCTTCCTGGAGGGCTTGCAGGGCACGACATCACTTCCTGGGTGTGGATGTGTGTACTTTCATTTTCTTTTCCTCCCCCACTCCCTTCCCTCCCACTCTTTCAGGCTATCAGAGAAAGAAAGGAGCCTTGCTAGAAGGTCACAGAGCAATGTTTCCTCCAACACGCTGGAGACCCTTTACATCGCCCAGGAGGTTTCCTTTGACACAAGCGACAACTAATAACAATGCTGCCATACAGGTAAAAAGCAGTAACACTTAATAGCAGAAGCAAAAACAAGTAACCTAGTATTTTCAGTTAGAAAACATAACGAAAGTTTCTATTCATAATTGCTACAAGATATTAAAAATTTTAGGAATTTACCTAAATGTTGAGCTAAACCTTCAAAATGAAACCACAAACTTTTGCTCTAGAAAACAAAATTTGATTTGGTGAAATGGAAATGTGTACTTTGCTACAGAATGAAAATACTAGTATTTGTTAATGCCCATTCTCCTAAATTTAACTTACGGTCTTAATGTACTTTTAATGAAAATTCCAGTAGGGTATTTAGGCATTCAACAAGATCACCCTACAGTTAATCTGCAAGCATAAACATTAAGAAATTTATTCTGAAAAGGAACCAAGTTTCAGAAAATGTTACAAAGCAAAATTCATTCATTCATTCTGGTAATGGTTCAAAGGAAGAACGTAGCACAATACAGACAGCCCATAAACAAATCTGAAATGCAGCATATGATAAAGCAGATTCTTAGTACAATGCGGGGAAGGCAGGATTATTAAGCAAATGTCCCTTTGTTTGATACGTGGAGAGCAAACTAGAAAAGTAGTCCGTAAGATCTACAGGAAATGTAAAAGATAGATTATGGATGGGTAACAGAGTTAAATAATTTATTTTAAAATTAAACTCTAAGACAACTAGCATGTAATAAATAGTCCACATTCTTTTACAGAGCTAATACTTATCTATGCTCTGAAGCAACAGATAAATTCAAAGGAAATAAAAAGACAGGATTTTCCCAAGATTTCTCAACTTCAGAACAATGGAAACGTCGACATTTAATAGACTACAGGAATTCTTTGTATCACTTTGACAAAAGGATTAACATCTCATTGAAATGTAAGAAAAAATCATCAAATAAAGAAATGGGCAAAGGATATGAATAAATGATTCATATCAGGAATAAAATTAAAACATATGGCAGAGATTTTATCTCTTCTAGTAATGAAAGGAATGACAAAGCAACTTTGATGTATCATTTTTCATCAACTAAATTTTCAAAAATGGGGAAAAAGCCTTAATGCCATCAGAGTCGCAGTTTAGCTGGTGCTACCCTGTAAGGTGGCACTGAATACAACTCTTTTGAAAAGCAAGATGGTAGTATATAAAAAGAGCCATAAAGGAGTCAGTAAACTTTGCTGTAGTAATCCTACTTCTGGGAGTAATTCAAAAAAAGCAAAACGTTTGCACACTGTTGTGAAAAGAGCGTCATAATGGGGCAAACAAAGAATCCGGAAAGGACCTGACTATCCAAAAGAAAAATATTGTCTAGTAAAACACGGGGCTTCTTCAGGATGTTCTACCCTGCAACCATGAAAGGAGACAATTTACAGAGGCTACTGGAAACACAGAAAATGGTTATGATAGACCATTGTGAAAAAGGCAGAATGCAAAATGCCTTCTACTATTTTATATGTATATATATATATAAATATGAAAGAATGATAAGGAAACCTATAAAAATGAAATAGCCATTTGGGCAGTTGCAGAACCACTGGACTTTCCTTTTCCACATTTTTCTTTAGCACTACTACCACGTGATCATTTCAGTAAAACGTCCGTGTGCCCAGGATGCAACACCGTGCTGCATGTGTTTAAAACAATGGAGGGCTACAAAAGTGTTCTGTCTCTTCGTTAAAACTTCAGTTGCTCGAGGTGTGATTTATTTGCCAGAATCCTCTGTAAATGACTTCACCTGTCTGAAAGGTGGCTGGCAAGGCATACCTAGCATGCTTGCAGTTAGGCAGTGATTCCAGAGTCTAGCCCTACCCTGGTGTTGGATAGAAAGCCCAGAGAGGCAGGCTTTATCCAAGACACCTCTGTCCTCCCCTGAGTTCCCTCAGGCCTACCCTAGACTCCATAGGGAAAATCTCTTGCCCAGGGAGTCACTCTCACTTGGATCTCAAACATCCTGGCTCTTCTGACAGCCCTTAGTGGATCCTTCACCTTGGATCCCACCCTTGTCCCTAGAGACCTGGTTTCTACACTACTCTGTGCTTCCCAAGGCTGCCCCCACCAGCCATCAGATTCCAGCTCTACCTCCCCCAACTGCTACAAGGCATCACACCCTTCTGGCCAAATTCCCAAGACCCCACTCAAGCACCCCACTGTTCTAGGAGGGGTTGACAGAACCGCATAATCAGTGGGACAGATGGGACTCCCCAGCTCAAATGGCAGAGGGGTTGACCGACAGAACCGCATAATCAGTGGGACAGATGGGACTCCCCAGCTCAAATGGCACGACTGCTGGGGCACTTTCCAACCAGGTCTTGGATTGGAAATTCTTGGGAACAGAGACAATTTTCCCTCTTTAATGACAGTTAAAGTAGCATACTGGAATTTACAAAGTCCAGGGGTGGGAAGGCACATGTACAGATTAGTATGACCGGTGATTTGGAGTCAGAGTCAGGGAATATGACAATAGCAATTCCATAAGCACTATCTAGCCATCCTAACTCCCTCACTATGTGTGAAATCCTGAAAAACCCAATACAGGAAACTAAACTCTTTTCTTCACCACCTTCTCTGGATCAGATATCCTACACTTCAGCTAGGTAATTGCCAAGCCCAGCTTTTGGTTCCCCACTTTGGGATATAAAGACACTCTAAGAAGTCTAAGGTATCATTCTTACAATTTGACACCTTGATTTTTCACTTATAAAAGGAGGATTAATATGGATCTAAAACTCTTAGTCAAAGATTTCTGAGCCATTGGCTATACAGAAAGCAACAGTATCAGGATGGAGTCCCCTAATGAGGTTTCCTCTATAAGAAACACTTCAAGTGAGTCTGGGCCAACTCGACCACAACAGTGCAGGCCCTTAAGGTAAACACACACGAAAGGAGGACACATTCTTAGCATCCTTCATGGGCCTCTTGGGATACTGCTAAAAACTGAAGTCATGAAATAGAATTTTAATGAAGTTCAGAAAAGAGGAGGAAGTGCAGCGTCTGATAGCCCACTTCCCCACGTTCAGTGATCACGACAGTCTGTCCAGTTGCCCTACTGACAAGACAGACCCACGATTCACAAGCTGCAGGCACAGTACAACCCCAAAGAGAAAAGGTTAAAGCTGGTCTGCAGAGGGCCTATGGCAGAACTTGACCTCCCAGCAAGGTCAGCAGGGTGACCGTGACTCAAGGAGCCCGACCTCCCATGCCCTCAGTACTGCTCGCTCACCATCACTGCATATCCCAGGGCCCAAGAACAGAGTGATCAAAAAGCTGTGCACAAAGGCAGGCTAGTCTCTTTTCTTTCTTTCACTTCTTAAACAGAGAAAACACAGGCAAAACGCAATCAATCCATCCCCCGGCCATCAAGCACGGAATGCCAAATTTACCATTTCCATAGTTTATCATTCATTGAATTCAGCCAACCCAACCTCCTGGAAGCACCTAGAATTCTCCTTCCTGGGTGAGAACATTTTGGCAATCTCATTTTTGTTCAAGTCATTAATTTCATAGCCACATGGAAGTAGTTCAGGACAAAAGGATGAAAGGCCAGAGCCTTATGTGAGAAAACGTAAGCTCTGGGTCATGAGCCTTATCTGTAACAAGAACCTGCACTGCAAGGAGGTATTTTCTTCCAGGAAAGTGCCTACACGGCTTCTCGTTTGCACAGATGTGGCCGAAGGGGTGAGGAAAATCAGAGAGATGGCTCAGATGACTTAGGGATCGCAGAGGAGCTGTTGTTATGACCCCCAGTTCATTATTTCCTGTGAGCACGTCAAGTCATGAGAAGGAAGAGCCTGTGGATGGTGCAGATTTGAGCCCTGAATGCACGACTAAAGGCAACTGAGGAATCTCCTGCCTTTCAAGTCTTTAAAAATAAAGGTCTCGGCTCTTTGAGAATGGTGGACACATGCAACCATGTTCCCATCCCAACCCACGATGTTTGGGGAACAAATTAAATGACTTTTGGAGGTTCCCACTCGGGCTGGGATTTTACAAATGCTGATTCTGAAACAGGAGGATAAGCATTCTCCATTGAGGGGAAAAATGGTGGCCATTGGGACGCCTCCAAATTGAGCACGGGGTCATTCTAGTTGCACCTGTGCTTCTCTTTGCAGGTAGACACCACAGGGAAACCAGACAGCCAGGATGGCAGCTCGAACATATTTCCTATTATGGTATCTTTTAAAGGAGCAAATTGACAGGAGATATTTGTCAGGGTATTAAAGACATTTAGATTGATGACCTTTGAAAGAGGTGAAGCAATTATTTTCTTCTCTGAATTAGATTTCCCCCTTTCTCCTATAGCTGACTAACAAATTTCTAAGAATCTGACATTGCCAAGTTCATTCTCTAAATAAAAGGACCCTGTCAGCCAGATTTGTTTTCCAGGCACTGCTCTCGTTTTTATTTGAACCATACATCCTCATCGTTCATCAGGCCTCTGACGGGATGGTGGACCAGTGGCCACATAGGGTCAAGACTAAGAACTCTGCTCAACCATTTCCTTTCACCCAACGCATCGTACAACAAATATTTCCTACAAACAGTTTAACATCTAACAGGTCAGATTACCTGGACATGAAAAATCAAACACTGTCTTTATCTACTATGTCTCTAGGAAAAAAAAAAATCACCATTCATCCTGGGAATTAACAAAATAGGCGTTAAGTTTTTATCATAAAACCACTATTGAGTCCGACTGTTTGCAAACACCTCTACTCATGTGGGCTATAAGGAAGAAAATGAACTCAAATATATCTTGTTGTTTGATCTCTCTCTCTCTCCTGCACTCTTTAACCCATTATTTTTCTCTCCTGGATGTCCTTTATCAACACAACTTCTGTTTCCTTCATCCCTCTAACCCCCTTGCACTGTTCCCAATTATGATCTTGCTGGATAGAGATAAATTCATCCTGTTTTCTCTACATCCACAAAATAAGCCTAGGGTCAAGTTTACATTTCCAAGCAAAACAAACAAACAAAAGCCTGACCTTTCCTTGAAGTATATGAAGTGGCCTTAGGTGGAGAAGCTGATTCTCAAAGAGTTCTGTGTAGGTGTGGGCCTGTGGATGAATAGAAGAGGTGCTCTTCGTACTTCCTATGTGTCCGTGGACCATACGCTGCTCGGAGGGCAGTGGAAATGGTTCTCCTGAACCTCTCATGGGTTGATTATACAGAAGTGCTCCTCAATCCCAGCTATCCCTGAGAATCATTGGTAGAGCTTTCAAAATGAAAACAAAGTGAGGAAAAAAAAAAAACTACAGCCCTAAAGGCAGGGCCATTTGCCTAAGACTCTTATTTGGTAGGTCTCTGGTGAGTCCCGGGATCCTAGGTAATTCTAACGAACAGCCTAGCTTGAGAGCCACCACCCTTCCAGGACTTCCCCAGCCACACTGGACCCTTCATCTGAGTAACTGGTATGATGCTTACAGTCAGCAAGTATCGGGTTGGCCAAAAAGTTCGTTCAGGTTTTTCCGTAAGATGGGACGAAGAACCCGAACGAACTTTTTGGCCAGCCCCATATTTCCCCATTCTCAGAAGCATCATTCTGGACCAGTGGCTGATTTTCCTTTTAGCATTTCTCCAGAATCCTGCGAAAGCAAAGAATAAACATGGTTGTTCCCCCTTGCCCTTGATAGCTCTAGGACTAGTGTTCAACTATAACTCTCTGTCTCTTAGCTCTACTGCCATGTATGTGACAGGTGGAAAGACACAAATTTCTGCCGTAAAACCTGTGTGGTGAGGGCTCTAGACAATTCAGACTTGGTAGGAAAAGAGTTCCAGGCCCACTACAATGACCTCTAGATCTCTACACCCATCTCCTTGGTGTCCAAGGCCAGCTAGACCCTTCCTGTTCTGTGTCACCTGCAATCTGGCCTTCCCTCTCCCACCAATCTGGACTTCATAAGGCCTGGGAAGAGATGAAGTTGAGGGCAAAAAGCAGAACAGATTAGGGGGGAGGAACTTTTACTTTTCATCTCTCACTACTTGGTCACCCCCTCCCCAATCAGTCATTTCCAGTCTTCTGTTCTCACTCTGGTTGCTGTGTCCCCAGCCATTAAGAGTGCCCTTCTGCATTCTCACTTATAACATTCTACTTTTTTTCCCTGCATCTGTAAGGTCTCTTAGAGTTGTTCTGAATCATCTAACACTTGGGCAGTGCTATTCACATAGCTGCTTTCAAAAGCCTAGCTTAAATCTAAGTGTTCTTGCTACCAACTAGTTCTTCTGTCAAAGAGAAAAACTTCAGGGTTTTTTTTTGAAAAAAATGTCTCCTCTGCTGATCTGTGAATGGAAGCCAGGACTTGGGTAGAGGAAGCACTATCTGATCTATTTTCTCGCCATTGTGCAGGGAGTAAATTCATCACACTGACATTGAGAGGATAACCAACTGGGACTGACAGTAACACCAACTAGAGCTGCAAGAAACCACAGCAAATCTTTGGGGGCAAGGGAAGAAAGGCACATTAAAATGGCCCCTGCTATCAATGAGAGGAGGAGGAGAGTGGCTGGCTCAGAAACACCAAGTATGGGTTACAATTTGAAAACACTTACGCCAACATAAGCAAAACTAAATCTCAGTTGTGCCCATGTTTGCCTCCTTCAATGGCTGGAGAAAAATCAATCAATCATTTCCCAGTGGGGTTGTGATGTGATGGTTAATATAATACAATGTGATGATCTGGTACAGAAAAGAACACTGCAAACAATGAATTAGCTGAAAAAGAAATAAAGAAAATGATCCCATCTACAATAACATCAAAAAAATAAAACCCTTAGGAATAAATTTAGCCAAGGAGGTAAAAGATTTTTACAGTGAAAAATACAAGACATTGATGAAAGTGAAAAAGACACAAATAAACGGAAAGATGTCCTGTGTTCGTGAATTAGAAGAATTAATATTGTTGAAATGTCCATACTACCCGAAGCCATCCATAGATTCAATACATTCCCAATCAAGATTCCAATGGCATTTTTCATAGACATAGAAAAAACAATATTGAAATTTGTATGGAACCAAACTGTATTACAAAGATACAATAATCATACCTTTATGGTACTGGCATAAAAAAACAGACACATAGGCCAATGGAACAGAATTAAGAGCCCAGAAGTAAACTCATGCATATATCATCAACTAATACTTGACAAGGGAGCCAAGAATACTCTGTGGAGAAAAGACAGTCTTCTCAATAACTGGTTCTGGGAAAACTGGATATTCACATGTAAAAGAATGATCTTACACCACTCTAAAATTAACTCAAAATGGATTAAAAACTTGACCGTATGACCTGAAACCATAAAACTCCTGGTAAGAAATGTAGAGGAAAAAACTCCTCGACATACATCTTGGCAATGATTTTTTGGATATGACACCCAAAGCAAATGCAACAAAATTAAAAATAAACAAGTGGGGCTACATCAAACATAAAAACTTCTGCACAGCAAAGCAAACAATCAACAAAATGGAAATGGAAGAAAATATTTGAAAGTCATATATCTGATAAGAGGTTAACATCCAAAATACATGAAGAACTCAGACAACTCAATAGCAAAAAACTCCAAATAATTCAATTAAAAAACGGGCAAAGGATGTGAAGTGACATTTTTCCAAAAAAGACACACAAAGGCCAAGTATATGAAAAGGCGCTCAACATCAGTACTCATTAAGGAAATGATATATCACCTCGTGCTTGTTAGAATGGTTATTATCAAAAAGACAAGAGATAGCAAGTGTTGGCAAGGGTGCAGAGAAAAGAGAACCCTCATGCACAGCTGGTGGGAATGTAAATTAGTGTAGCCACAGTGGAAAACTGCATGGAGGTTCCTCAAAAAATTTAAAGTAGAACTGCCATATGATCCAACAATTCCACTACTGGGTATTTATCTGAAGGAAATGAAATGACTATGTCAAAGAGATGTCTACACCCTCCATGTTCAGTGCAGCATCATCTACAATAGTGAAGATATGGAAGCAACCTAAGTGTCCATCAACAGATGAATGGGTAAAGAAAATGTGGTACAATGGAAGACTATTCAGTCATAAAAAGAAGGAAACCCTGCCAGTTGCAACAACATCGATGGACCTTGAGGGCATTATGCTAAGTGAAATAAGTCAGACGAATACTGTATAATCTACTTATATGTGGACTCTAAAAAAACCCAAACTCAGGGGCTTCCCTGGTGGCACAGTGGTTGAGAGTCCGCCTGCCGATGCAGGGGACACGGGTTCGTGCCCCGGTCCGGGAGGATCCCACATGCCGCGGAGCAGCTGGGCCCGTGAGCCATGGCCGCTGAGCCTGCGCATCTGGAGCCTGTGCTCCACAACGGGAGAGGCCATGACAGTGAGAGGCCCGCGTACCGCAAAAAAAAAAACCAAACCAACCCAAACTAATAGAAAATGATATCAGATTTGTGGTTACCAAGGCAAGAAATGGGCAGTAGAGGAATTGGGTGAACGTGGTTAAAAGTACAAACTTCACTTATAAGATAAATATGCCCTGGGGATATCATGTACAACATGATGACCTTAGGTAACACTACCGTATGGTATGTTTGAAAGTTGCTACAAGGGTAAATTCACAAGGAAAAACAATGTTTTGTAATTATGTATATGAGGTGATGGATATCACCTAAACTTATCACGGTAATCATTTTACAATGTGTGTATGCCAAGTTGTGCTGTAGACCAGTGTTGTATACCAATTATATCGCAATTAAACAACAACAAAAA
The DNA here is from genome assembly GCF_003676395.1 of Aethalodelphis obliquidens. NCBI lineage: Eukaryota > Metazoa > Chordata > Mammalia > Artiodactyla > Delphinidae > Aethalodelphis > Aethalodelphis obliquidens. Next base: position 1,771,770 of record NW_020837995.1, read on the forward strand.
GAATACTGCAATTGATTTCTGCTCTTTATACTCGGAGCGATCACTGCTGACTGTGAATGATCTTCAGAAACCTGAAGAAGTAAATATGTTATCTAAAGAGTCTGCAGGGAGAGGGAAAGTCAGAGGACCAGACAGACTGTCTTGAACCAGAGCAGCTAAAAAAATTCCTGGTAACTTATCACTGTCTAGTAATTAATCTGCATCTATAGCTGTTCACAGTAGCCGAGACTGCATTCTTGAGAGGGCCCGGGACTACCACAGTCCTATTGTTTCTCCCACTGACATTGACTGAAATCAGCATAGCTAATAGAGCATGGATTTGTATACCCCTGTTGCCCTACACACCAAAGTGGCTGCCCAGAGGGAACAATGAACTGGGAAACAGCAGTTGCTCATTCTCTTGGCGACCCAGGTCAATCGCCTGGGGTCAGAGAAGTGTGGCTCCTGCAGCTCAGACCTCTCCCAGGCCCTTAGCATCACCGGAGGCTGAGGCCTGCCTGGGTGCAATATGGGAGTAGAAGAGGAAGTTGAATCCACCACAAAGTTTACAACCCTGAGCGGAGCAAGAGGTTCTGAAATGCTAGCATCTTGCTAAATATACACCCTCCATTTTCCCCATTATTGGAAATGTCTGGATGAAATTAGTATAGAAACATGTTATTGGACCCTGTTAAAGGCTGAGAAAAAGAATGTGAATTTGAGATATTGTATTACATCAGGTCATTTTTTCCAAAATCTGTGTAAATCCTAAAATTGGATCAGAGTTTGCCAACAGTCCCTTTAGCAAGCTGATGTGGGAAAATCCCCATGAGGGCAGGAGATAAGGTAAAGTTGCCATGGTTGTAACATGGGGAAACAGTTCTACAAACTATTGGGGCAAAATGCCAGGTCCTCTGGCCCCTGGAGCTGTGTCCTGAACTGAACACACAACGTACTGCGTTAACTTAGAGAATCAGCACCATGGATAGCACTCTCTGATTGCCTGACTAAAGGTGTCTCAAGAATTACAATTCAGTTACTGGTATCCACTAATAAGATAAAATCTAGAGATTTTTGTACTCCAGCAGTAATTCTGAAGATTTCTAATACCAAGTCATAAACTTCAGAAAAGGGACAACTATTAAAAGATATACACATAGCTAAAAAAAAGGGATGAATTCAACTTACCTTTCTAATACCTCACAAAAGACATGCAAACAGGTGTTTTCAGGAGTGGTCATGAGTTTCCATCACTGGGCCCAGCACCAACCAGAGAGCAGGACTCAGGGGAGTCAGGAAGAGGAAACATTTCCTCAAGCAAATCCCCAAAGGTTGTTCTTCAGCAGAAGCCTGCATGGTTGGCCACACTGACACAGGCACAGCTCCAAATTCATGCTTACGAACAACATCCTGGCTCTCCTGCCCACCGCCCTCCACCTTATAAAAGCAGAGGAGCAGCAGAGAAATGGGGCAGGGAACCAGCCTCTAGCCGCACATCACTAATGAGATGGAAGCGGGTGATTCTTAATAACGTGCTGACTCCACTTCTCTCCATAACAAAAACAAAAGAGGCACAACTGGTGCCTATGAACTCAGAGGCCTCTTCCTTCCATCACGGAGCTAAGACCTGGAGCTATCCACCAAGGAAGATGTGAATAACTACCACCAACAAGGGCACCAACTATCTGGGTTACAAAGTCAAAAATTTTTTGTAAATAAGCCGAAGCACATGTGTGGTGTTTGGCTGAAGCTACTTAGAACATGGAGTCCACAAGCTGTACATGAGGATAGGCCTTAGGGGTTCACAAGCTCAAGAACTGGTGCAATTTCAACAACAGGACCAAAACAGATCATCCATGTTGCCCATCTTACTTCTTACCCAATAAAGCCATTTATAAAAGAAAGAAAGAAAGCTGTCACTTACACTATCACTATAATTTTCAAAAAGAAAACATACCAACTTTATTACAGTTATAAAATACTAAAAAGGACATAATCATTATGCTAAATGAAATAAGCCAGATCGAGAAAGGCAAATACTACTGTATGATAACACTTATATGCGGAATCTAAAAAACACAACGAACTAACAAAAAAGAAGCAGACTCACAGGTATTGAGAACAAACTAGTGCTTACCAGCTGGAGGGAGGAGGGGCGATACAAGGTGGGGAAAGTGGGAGGTACAAACTATTGGGTGTAGGATAGACTACAAAGATGTATTGTACAACATGGGGAACATAGCCAATATTTTGGAATAACTGTAAATGGAGTATAACCTTTAAAGACAGTATAAAAAATAAATATTTTTTAAAAAAGGACATAATCACAGAAAATAAGAAAGGCAGAATTTTCCATTTATAAAGTTTGCTTAATGAAACAATTTATACATTGTCTTTATTTTCCTACTTTGCCTGATGACCTGCAGATTCTTCCGCATGGGCAGACACCAGTCCTGGAAGAGCATCCTATGATGTCCAGGAGCCACTAATGTAGTTCAGAGGCCCCATCTCGCAGAGGGGTAGAACAAGGCCCAGAGAGCAGCGAGGCCCGAGCCAGAATGCCCAGCCACTGCTGGTCCTGCACTTCCCTCCCTCCCATTAGATCCCCCCTCCCCACTCGGTACCAACCTAAGTCTCAGTTACAGGAGACGTCAGGTAAAAACAAGCATTCTGCCTTTAGCTTTCCTCCTCTTCCTCTACAGAGCTGGAGGCCCTTTTACCCCATGAACTCCCTACATCTTGTTCTTATTTTCTTTCCATTCGATGCCATTTGGTCATTCCAGATTCTTCCATTGTAAAACCAGATATTAGTAATCATAGGATTGGGCCACTGGCTACAGGGTTTTTACTCCAGCGAGGATTAAAGCGCCAGTTGAGATAAGGGTTTCTCTGGAACCAAGTTAATTTTTCTTTACCAGAATTTCCAAATAGAATAGAATTTCATTAAACTTTCATGAAATGAAAATAAGCTGGAGTTTTTTTCTAGTTCACTGAGTTTTCCCTACAAATATATAATTTAAACTCTGGTAGCTATTAAAAGTAAATTACACGATCAAAGGAAAAGGCTAATAAATAACTTGAAAGGTTTCTCTTCTCCCAGGATTTCTCGAATTCCAAATGTGCTTCATTTTTAAAAAGGTAAGCAAGGCTCTTAACATGAAAGAGTTCCCCTAATTCAAATATCCCACAATTAGGGATTTAAAAAATTTCTAAAAATGCAGCTGAAATTCATCTCTGCCCCCGCCCCCCACAAACTAGTTATTAAAAAAAAATTCAGCAAAATTTCTCTTCCAAACATCTCACATAAGAATACAACTATTTACCTAATTAGTACGCACGGGAGAAAGTTTAAGTACTCCAATCCCGCCTCACTCCTCTAAGAAACTTTAATGAAGATGTTTAAATTTTTTTACAATTAAAATGTAAAGAGCACACGCAAACACACACACACACACACACACACACACACACAAACATATACAACCACTGAAAACTACATTTAGTCCAGCCTTGGGGAAGACACTCAAGCTTTCTAAGACAACTGAGGTCATTGTGACAGGACTATATTCACAGAGCATTTGAATGTCCATAGCAACAATGAGAAGAATTCCAGGGTTTATGTCACAGCAGCCAAGCTATAGTTATCACATTTGCTAAATAACCCCAAGATCACACAGGCCTACTGATTTTAAGCAGGAGGTACTGACTTCAGAATGAAAAAAAATTCCACCAAAGAAAAGGCCATTCCACTCAAGCTGAAACACTATATTCAGAAAGGCGGGGGGAGGTTTGATACAATCTGGAGCTTTAAAAATTAATTCTGTGGGTTCTTTACTTGAAAATGCTTCTACTCAGGATATGAATAAATGTAAAAAGCCAGTTAACTTTAATGGTTATTCTTAACTGTTGAAATTAACATTTAATTTTTCCTGCTGGGTGACTTTGGGGATGTTGCATGAGAAAGGGAAAATATCCAACTAGCTTCTTCCATTTTTATTATGAATTCCAGCCTTCCGGAGGAGCAGAGCTGGAGTTGCATAATAGACTAGGCGAGTCTGAAGTACTGAGAAGCTTGGAGTAAGGCAAGGCTGCACACTTCTGTCATCTCACCAACTTGAACCCTATGGCCACAGGCCATCTAGACCATAGTCAGAGGGAAAAAGAATTGAAAAACAATTTTCAATATCTCGAAGGAAAAAAAATGAGTCCACAGGCAAGCCATCCTTGTAACTTCAGAGCAGCAGTTTAACAAGCTTCTTGGCAACAAATTCCTAAGTGCAGCCACCTTTAATTCCACCAGATTGAAGTGTGTGGTGCGGTGGTGTTTTTTTAAATTGAAGTGTGTGGTGCGGTGGTGTTTTTTTGAATTGCAGAGGCACAAAGGATGGAAACTGTCCTGAACACTCACAAGTGAAAAGCCCAGTTCGTTACAAATACAGCTGGAGTCAGTTGTCCATGCAAAGTACATGTACAGTAAAGGAGTGAATAACATACCCATTCCGAGAGGTCACTGAGCTAGCAAAATCCAAAGCAAAAACAGTAAATGGATATTTCAGTGTGTGCCAGTCTCGCTGAAAGCTTTCAAGTCATTTGAGGAATCTGCTGATATTTACAATAGAGAAAGACCCCAATGGGAATAGAGGGTATGAAGTTGCTACCTGGTGAATATTTTGTGATTTTGGCTAGAAGTAAGCAGTGGCATTAGATGTTAACGTTTGTTTTTACTTTTCCAGTACTGTGCTGATGTCATCAAGAAACTAGCAAGCAAGCAACATGCTGTAGCCGAAATCTGTCTGCAGCATTTTTTTTTTTAATTACATTTATGCAAGAAAATCCACCCAAGGAAAATGGTCAGTACCCACATCAGAAAATTTGGAATTTCTTTTTCTTAGAAATACCGCAAACAATCAATTAGAGTTTTTCTTTTACCAAAGAGGAGTTTTCTTACCATGAAGTAAGGTCTTCCAGATAGCAAATTTTAATGAGATATCATGTTATCGAAAGACCGGTTCAACAGTGAAATATGAGTTACTTGCACACGTTTTCATTAGTATTAGCTTATCAGAGAAACATTAAAATCCATTATACCAGCATAAAATTCTAAAATCATAGCCTAACGTGAGCGAGAACAGTAAGAAGTGAGAAGAGACATAAGTTTAATGACAATTTGGTCTGTAGAAAAATACATTAAAAACCTTAGTTTGGAGGCCTTTCATTATTGTTTAAGTTCTGAAAATAATATCTGGCTCTTTGAAGAAAGAAGTTCCGTCAAAACTGCAGAATACATCCCATATTCTTCCAAAAGACAATTTATAGGAGATTCATGTCTCAAAAAAAAAAAATTAAAACTATACTGTCATCACTTAGTGGTTTAGGGTTGATGTTTTGGATGGAGTTTGAAAAAAATTCCCTTTGTCCACACCAAGGCAGAAAGAGAATAAATGCATTTATCCATCTACTTAAATGCATTTATCCAAATACTTAAAATTATGGGACCCGGGGTCTCCAGAATAACAGCTAATACCAACAGGCTAAAATTTCCACAGCTAACTGATGATGGGCTATTGTCAATGGGACACACCAGAGGACGTGAGATGGTGACACTTTTCCCTTTTAACTTGGTGCATTGCAACCATCACAGACAGGAGGAAGTTCTTTTTCATCTTGATGTCTGTGCTATAGAGATGGTGAAACCAAAGCCCAGGGCAGTGAGAGATTTGCCCGCAGTTAAACTTCCAGTAGGTGGCAGTACTAGGACTAAACCACCTGACAGCTTTGTCACCAAACAGGCTGCCATGAGCTCTAACATGGGGCAGGTTCTAAAGAGTAGTTTTTGGTATATAAACCCCTCAAGCTTTTGCAGGTAAGAGCAATTTCACCAAATAGGTTTGGTTATTTTGTTAATACAAAAATACTATTTTTTTGTAGCAGGTGTGGATGACCAGCCAAAGGTTAAAAAAAGAAATGGAAGCATCCCAAATCAGAATGTTATTTTTCTCCCTTTCAAAAGAAAAAGTAGGATCAAGTCAAACAAGTTAAGGATTTAATACTGTGGTATCTGGCTCGTGTCCATTAGGCAGCAGGCACAGGTAACATCCACAGGATGAACAACCCGACAGGCGGTGGCACTGGAGAGGGGAGGTCCTCAGTGGGAGCAACGAGGGGTACTTGGAGAGCTTGACGCAGTGGCTTTTTACCAACTAGTGCAAAGGAAGTTCAGACTTGAACACCTAATAGAGTGATTTTTGATGCATCCTGTCTACCCTAGCTTTAGGGCATATATGGGCGGGTCCTGGGACTGACATACGACACATGCAGAAGTGACTTTGTACTTTCTCTCCAAAGGAAATCTTATGTCCTATTTTAAAGGCGTCATTAATGCCCACTGTTAGATTTGACTCATTAAATAATTTCTTTCCTTTAAAAAACGTCAGTGGGGACCAGGTTTATTTAGAATTGTGTACAAACTTTCTCCATCAGTCTTGTTTCCTCCCCACATACATACCAAAATAAATTCTCATTCTGGCTCTTTTCTGCCAATGATGAAGGGAAGACAAAAACCTCAGAAAATTGAGAGACTACATCTGGATGATGGGGGCTGTCCCTTCTCTTCTATAATACAGAAATGATGGTGGGAACTCAGGGTCCCAGGAATAAAAAGGTAAGCCTCCTATTTGCCTTCTTCATTTTGGATGAGTTTGCATAAGATCTCTAAATCTGGGCACAGCCCGGATTCACACTTTAGACAATGGGCTTCTACTTCCCCTCATCAGCATCTGTTTTGATTTGTTCCTTACCTAACCGTGTCAGGGGAGATGCATCTTGAGCAGGTTCTCGTTTAATGATGCTGTCACCTTTCTGTGACTAAATTTTCCGTGACCTTATCAGATGGATGAATGTCTTGATCTTGGCTACAAGGTAAGTATCTCATGACACGTACTTTAAATAACATTTACATGATGACACTTTGTAAGCAAAATGTAAGATTATGCCTCCTTGGCCATTTACAAGGTCACGCAACGCCAGGAGGCAACCCCTAGCTTCTCAGAAAGCATGGGCACGTCATCCCTGAACCTGACAAACGTGCCACCATACGTACGCATTTCTTTAGCAACCATGCTGCGTGTAGTATCCCCTATTCTAAAGACAGGGGCAAGTGAAAGGAGCCTGAGGCTCCCCTTAGTGTTAACGGCACCATCTCATAAGTAATAAGGGGAATTAAAGGACCACCTCTCAGTGAGCTTATCCGTGAGACAGGTTCTTGCATAAACAGTATCTTTCCAGGTCACATTTCCCAATCAAGTTTAAAAGGCTGAGTGTGTATTTGCATTCTAGATATTTTAGAATCTAAAGTCAAGAGTGATCTTATACAACCGTAACATTAATTCTTCTTACACGTATATTTTATCTCTTTCTTGTTTTTTTTTTTTTTTTGCGGTACGCGGGCCTCTCACTGCTGTGGCCTCTCCCGTTGCGGAGCACAGGCTCCGGACGCGCAGGCTCAGCGGCCATGGCTCACGGGCCCAGCCGCTCCGCGGCATGTGGGATCCTCCCGGACCGGGGCACGAACCCGTGTCCCCTGCATCGGCAGGCGGACTCCCAACCACTGCGCCACCTGGCAAGCCCCTTGTTTTTTAAGTAGTAAAAGTCTGACAGTGATTAAGTCAACTTTTAGAGAAAACCAGAGCCCTTATCAGGAGTGCAGCTAGTAATTGTGTAAATCAAGGCCTTTCATTTTTAAAAGCATGACGTTCATTCACGTCAAAACCCATCTGTAGTTATTCGGCCCTCGATTTGACATGCACCTGGTCATACAGTGTGGGTCTCTCCTTCCTTTGAGGCATTTGAATACGCCTGAGGATCTGTGACAGGAGGAAGTAGACCCGAGATGAAAAGAGGAACCAATATTCATTTCCACACCCACAGGCACCTGTCAGCACTTATTTAATTCTCACCCAACCCTATGAGGGAGGTTGCATTTTGAAGGTGTGGAAAGTCAAGTACAGAAAGGGGAAACAATGTGTCCCAGAGGTCACTCACTCCAGTTTAGCCTGGACTGAAAACACATCTGCCTAACTCCAAAAACGGAGCTTCTCTCACCACAAATGCTGCTAGGTCTGTATTCAAAGTCATTGCCATAGGATGATGAGGACTGAGGACTCAGAGGGAGATGGTGACATCCTTTTTAGCCCCAGGTCCTGCTGAAGGTGGTTGGGGACCTCACAAACCGTAGGTTCCGTCAATCCAAAATGTGAAAATACCTTAATATTCGTATGCAGGGATTTTACATCCACTCCAGCTATTTAATTGGCCACAGTGCCAAGCATCCATCTCTTGGTAATATTCCCAGAATAACATCAGATAGCATTTAATCAGCGGTAAAGTGACCCAAGGATGAGTTTAGGGACGGTGGACTCTGAGGGGCACTGACGTTCTCTGCCCCCAGGGCCTCCTCATCATTCATTCTCCTTTTCAACATAAAGCTGGGTCCCACAGGCCACTGGCGGTAGCTAAGGACATTTCCGTAATAAACTCGGTCGTTAAACCAAGCTGGACACCTCTGTTTTCTTTGCCGGCCAAAGGAATTGCTGCAGAACCGTCAATCCTTGCAAAAAGGCTTCTATACGCTCATCAAACAAATAAACAAATAACCCACGTCATTTTTTTTAAAAAGTTCAGTTGCTGTGCAGCAGTGAACAGACACAAAAGGACCAGTTTATGCCTAGAAGGAAAAATGACCGTCTTCAAAGCAACCCGTTTGGTGGCAGTCGTGATCATTAGGGAAAGTAATATCTGTTAAAAAGCAGTAAACGCCTGTTTCCAAACAGAATGGACTGGCATGCGGAGGAGGTGCGAACCCAGTCCAACATCCCCAGGCTCCCCGGAGAATCATTATGCTCTGTCGTGTTAACTCACTTCCTTCTTGATTTTTCCACTTTTTCTTTTTCTTCCCTGCTGAATATTATCATCTCAAATCAAATTAAGTACTAATAGTAAGTGGGCACAGCAATCACTTCAGAAAAGCAAAACATTCAGGCTCAAGAGGTTATATAAAAATATTATTTCTCATAATAAAGATTGAGAGCCCAGATGGAATTGTGAGAGAGTTCCAAGGACTCTCAGTTATAGCAACGCTTCAGTTGCTATAACTTCAGTTACAGCAACTGAAGCTGCTGTTCAGGTAACTAGTGGAGCCACCAATAACTAATAAAATCTAAATCATTTAAAAAGAGTGCCCTCTCCTATCTGTACTCCAGCTCTCTTTTCAAATCCCTTCCTCTAGCTCTAAGATCTCTAGTTATTAATAATAATAGCAATAATGTATCAAGGTGGGAAATAACTGTTGGAACGCTCTTTTCTTTGGTAAAATGGCACGAAACAGCAATATGACACATTGGGAAATTTCAGAGTCTGACCCAACATGCTGATTGTTATCCAATGACTTTTTAATATTAAAAATGTCATGGATAGTTTATTTTGGACTTGATTTTTCAAAGAGAATGGCTCCTCCAATAAGATTGAACATATTGGTTTTTAAATATTATAAATTAAAGATGGCCCCTGAAATATATAACTGTATGGAATACACTTCTGCTATAACACGGCTGGTAATTCAGGTATGTCTTATTCATATGTTCCAAAACTAAGAATTCAATCTTATTAAGTTGGCATTCGTATTCTGTTTGGAAAATGAATTGTTATTTATTCTTTTTCAAAAGACAAATCAAGTTAAGACTATTGTTTAAGTTCTTGGCAACAAAGAAGAGCAAGGGTTATAAACAGAACTTTTCAATTTACTTTGTCATCTATAGGATTCCCTGAACTACTCAAACTAAACGGTCAAGAAAAAGAAGTCCTTTGAAATGCACTTTGTGAACAAACAAGATAAGAGAATGCACACAAGATAATTCTCCAGTTAACACAGCTTCTCTCTATCTTCCCAATTTCTATCCTGGGTCATATATCGGCAGGGTCTAGCTGATCTTGGTTGACACTGAAAGTGGTGATATTCCACATCAACCAGGTTTCTCTCACCAAAGGTGTCTGTAAATCATGAGTTAAGTATACTGGAAAGAAAAGGGAACAATTAAAAAGTAATCTGGGGCTTCCCTGGTGGCGCAGTGGTTGAGAGTCCGCCTGCCGATGCAGGGGACACGGGTTCGTGCCCCGGTCCGGGAAGATCCCACATGCCGCGGAGCCGCTAGGCCCGTGAGCCGCTAGGCCCGTGAGCCATGGCCGCTGAGCCTGCGCATCCGGAGCCTGTGCTCCGCAACGGGAGAGGCCACAACAGTGAGAGGCCCGCGTATCACAAAAAAAAAAAAAAAAAAGGTAATCTGTTCCACTGAACTGGAAACGTTTGAGGGTATGTATCTAAGGAGGAAAGCATGGGGTACTGAGGTCAGTGTCAAGAGGAGGTGAACACAGATTTCAGATTTCAGTGAACATCAAAAGAACAAAAACTCACCTGCGTTAATGCTCTAAGGAAAAGCTATTTTCAGGTGGCTGATGAAAGCATACTATACTAAGCCGAAAGAGTAAAGAATCGCAAGTATTGGTGTTAAGGACCCTAGAAAACTAATTAAACATCCTAATTTTATAGATGAGAACGCTATGGCACCAAGAGATTGGAAGACTTATGTAAGATCACATTAAGAGCCGCAAGATGACCCAAATGTAAACATTGGTTCTCTTGAGTCTACGGTCATTGTCTCTTCTACCACCAATGAGACACTTCTTCATGATGTATGAGTTCTTTCAAGTAATAAACTGTGCTAGGTCCTGCAAATAGTCCTACCTATGTGCAGTATAAGATGCAAAAAATTAGATTTGTAATTATAGTACACAATGGTAAGAACTAGTTATTGACTGTTGCTCAGGCAAGGGCACCCATCCTAGACTTACGGGGTCAACAAAGGCTTCTCAGTCGACCTAATATCTAGACTCGTTCCTTGAAGGAGAAGTAAAGATTACATAAAGGAAGAGAGAGAAGAGGAGAAAGCTGTTTTACATGGAGGAAACAGCTGACACATGTGATTGGGGGTAAAGAGAGTTGTCGTGTTTGAGGAAGTGAAGGGAATTCAACGTGGTTGGATCACTGAGTGCTTGGGGTGGGGGGGGTGAGAGACGGGGCAGGAAAGGTAAGCAGGGCTCACCAAATCCTGAAGGCCTTTATGCCTAGTTAAGGAATTTGGGATTTCTCTTAAGGTAATGGGCAGACAGAGAATTTTAAAATAGTAAAGTGTAGTGATTAGATTTGCATTTTGGAAAGAACATTATGACAGTTGAGTGAAAAAAAAATCATAGGGGAGGTAGGCACCGAAGGAATCAAAGCAGTTAGTCTGAGGTAGTAACGCAGAAGATAAAGGACAGTCATCGAATAAAGTATCTAACGGGGGTGGAGAGGGGTGTTTGGACTTCAGATATACAGGCCATAGAATTAAAATACTTGATGATAAATGAATATAAAGAGATGTGGGTCATCAGTGAAGGGGTCAACATTACTCTGAAGTCTCTAGCCAAAGTCTTGCCTGGGAGACCTTTGGGAGACCATCATCCCTCAGTTAAAGACTTAGAGACAATTTTACCAACAATAGAAACTCAAGACAGCTTTGTACTTGCTCATCATGAGTGAAACTGTGGAAATCTGGGTACATGTCAAAGATTCTGCATTCTACAGGAAATCCTCTCCAAAATGCTGTAACCTGGTTGTGCTGCACTGAGACAGTCATAAATCTCTGATGAGACTTTCCCAAGAAAAAACAACCAGCCTAACAGGTACCCACCCCCCACATCCCAAGGTCCTTTCAGCCTCTCCATATTTCCCAGTGGATTATGGGCTCAATGTCCTATGCCCTGTTCAGGCAGCATTAATGATGATCTATTTTCTGGTGGAAGTTTGTTAACCCAAAGGAAGCAGAGTTAGGGCTGCTAAGTAAGAGGAATAAGAGGATTGACTCAAAGAAACTGGAAAACTAAGGTTTTCTAGTTCAAAACTGGAGGAATGAATTGAATTGTATACTTTTGGGCTATGGAGTGTCCCAAACCCCACCAAGGACATAATTCAGGTACTCACCCCTTCGCCGCCATTTTCACCTGTGTTGGCAAGCATTTCCTGTAGGGCTCTGACAGACAGGGACTGTTCCAGTACAAAATTGCAGACGCAGAGATCTGGAGGAACATACTGTGGAAATAAAACCAGAATGAGGATACCTACTCATATCAGTTGGGGATCAGTCACACAATAACATCTCAAGGGCAAAGAGCCTATGAATCAAAGTAACACTTGGATCGATGGATGGATGAATGAGTACAAAAGGTAGCTTTTTAAAAAATTTATTCACGTTAAAATGGGTTTCAAGCTGGATTCTAAAGGATGAGGAGAAGAAAAGCCCTAAGTCTCAAGGGAACAGCGACCAAAATGTCAGGATCAGCTTGAGTAATGGCTGGGGGCACACATGGGAGAAGAATACACATCCAGCCTTGCTGAAGGAGTGAAGGCTGATCGACACTGATGTCTGAGTGGGACCAAAGGAAGAAAGTCACTGGGATCTCATCCACAATAATATGTAAGAGGACAAGACCAGAATAGTGACCAAACACTCAGCAATAGTGACCAAAATAGGGAACCCAATTCCTTGTTAAGAAAATCTGGATGCCACAGTGTAAAAAGAGAGGATTAAGAGCTACATAAATTTAATTCTGAACAAAGAAATTGATGACCCCTACAACAACATTCTAATTTATTATATGCTCAGGTAATACCATGATATTTTCAAACATTTCTCAATAACAGACAGCCTTCTCTGCAGATTGACTAGTAATAGCTAATGCTCATTGAGTACTTTTCTGTGCCAGGTATTGTTTTAAGTGCTTTGCTTATATTGGCTCATTTAATCTTCACAATCACTCCATGTATACATACTGTTTATCTCTCAGTTTACAGCCGAGGAAACTAAGGCACAGAGAAGTTAGGTCACCTGCCCAAGGTCATGGCTTACACTTGGGTGAGTTGGATTCAAATCTAGACACTCTGTCTCCAAATCCATACACTTAACTCTGTTCCTGCTGCTGATGAAAACATTACAGATTTTTTTCACAACTAGACCATTTTCTTTAATAAATTTATTTATTTATTCATTCATTCATTCATTTTTGGCTGCATTGGGTCTTTGTTACTCTGTGCAGGTTTTCTCTAGTTGCGGCAAGTGGGGGCTACTCTTTGCTGCTGTGCGTGGGCTTCTCATTGCGGTGGCTTCTCTTGTTGCAGAGCATGGGCTCTAGGTGCACGGGCTTCAGTAGTTGTGGCACGTGGGCTCAGTAGGTGTGGCGCACGGGCTTAGTTGCTCCACGGCATGTGGGATCTTCCCGGACCACGGCTCGAACCCGTGTCCCCTGCATTGGCAGGCGGATTCTCAACCACTGTGCCACCAGGGAAGCCCTAGACTATTTTCAATCAGCAAAGATTTAAGTTTTATATTTCTGCAAAACACAGTGCTTGGTATTGAGAAAGATATAAAAACATGCAAAACAAAATCAATGCTCTTCAGGAGTTTACAATTCGCTTCCACGATACATCATTTTCTTTGGGAACACAGCTTATATTCACCTTGCACACCAAGCCTTTGTTTCCTCTGTGATATTGGCTGAACATTGACACCATCAGAGTAACAGGAATAAGGAATGAGGGCCGGAAGTCACCCACAGCTATGTCTAACACTCCGAGACAGGTAACACTGTTTCTATGGAGCTCCAACTTAAAAGCTAAAAGCAAGCCTGCTATTAAAGCACATACAACCCCTCTGATTTTCAACATTTTCATTTTTTAAATAAAGATTATGGAATTGGTGATCTTTAATTTCCCTTTAATTTCCAAGTGTTTGTATTTGTACCTTCCTCCTCCTCTTCCCCAACCTCAATGCCCTCAAAAATAAACAGACGTCCCACTTGTCGGACCTGCCCACTCTTTCCCCTTAGTAAAGTTCTGAGACCCCCGTAAGCCAAGAGTGGCTCCTCCTATCCTGAAGGCTACTGGCCCATGGGTGACTTACATTTTGCCACTTAAATACTTTTCTACTTAGGATCTCTACAGTCAGAAATCCTAAAAACCCAGACTCCCTAGAATTCTGGTGTTACAGGAAATTGCCCAGTTCTCTTTATGAACATGATGTAACCAGGGAGAAACTGTATGTAACACGAGGAGACAACAGCCTTTATTTTACGTTTCTGGCTTCGTTGTCAACGTTTGTTCCTGCTGCAGGTAATTAACTCATTTGTATGAGACTTGAACAAGCAGACGGCTGGTGATGCAGGGCAAGGCTTCACATCAGGAAGTGTTTTTAGAGTACATATCGCATCATTACAAGTACCAGGCAATAATATGATAAAGCATTTCCCTAAAGACCATATGCCACAAATATAAATAGTCCGACTCAGTCTCCCAAAAGACGATGCCACCTCAGAAGATTTTACAGAGGTTTTTTTCCTACCACATCTTGGTCTATCTTGATCTCATGTCACCAGAATAGGAAGCAAAAAGAGCTAGGGTTTGAGTGTGTCCACTTCCTCCTTCACTTCACTAGAGCATGCGATTTGGGGATTTCTCTGTTCAGGAATGTCTACGGGTATGGCTGGTACTTTAAAGGGTGCGTTTTGGCTAATCAGCTGAACGACCCCAACATTCACGCTCACTTTTACAAGAACCCTATTTAGTCCAGTCTCTTTAAGACAGAAACATTCACAGCTCCAAGTGCTAGAGGTCCTGTCCTTATATGAGATTGTGTGATCCTGTCAGCTCTCTTTCCTCCTGTTCTGGTTTGCTTGGACAGGGATAGGAGTTCTCCCCCGGCGATGCCATCCCCCATCCTGATAGAGGACCACGGATACCAGACCCGAGGCATGCTCCAATGACATTTTTCTTTTCCCTCCAGAAATTAAAAGTCCCAAGGTGGTCGTGATTTAATTCCTGGTACAGATGGGTACATTGACAGAGGGAGAGTGAGCACGGGGAGTGGGGGGAAGCATCTCACAGGGGAACACTGTATCTGCCACTGGTTTACATAGTTTCCTTACAGTTTAGTTTTTCTTCCTCTAGAGTGTGGTCCTGCCTGGACTCTCCATGCTCGGGGATAAGGTCACACCACTCCAAGAGCAGGCAGAACAACATGTGGGCAGTGGCAGGGGAGGGAACAGGGCAACAGAAATATCTGGAGGAAAACAAAATGTAGCTAGCGACTTGTGACACGGAGTACAGAGCACAGAGCCGTCTGACCTGCTCCGCCAGCTGCCATCCTTAATTACACTCCACACCGGCCTGAGCTCCCACCTCCACATTTGCCAAGAATAAGCCAAGGCCACTGGTCCATCAAAGCTAATTTGTTTGCAGCATGAGAATTCCCCCAGGAGGCCGGCTCATTGTGTCTGGGCTCTGGAGCCTGTGCGTCGGTCACTGCCTGCCAGGCGTGGGGCATGTGTTTGATGATTCTCAGCACGGAGAGAAGGGCTCTGTTGACATCTGTTCTGAAATAGCTCCTCATCACTCTCCCCAGCCCTGTCCTCAGCCTAGAGAAGCACCATGTTTCCAAATGTCCTACAGAAAACCTTGAGATGCCAGGGCTCTGCATGAGCCAGGAGCTAGGTATTCATTTAACCCCACCGTGTAGAAAGCAGTGAAAGGGAAGGCCTATGGACCCTCCAAGTTCCGTAAGTCTATGTAACATATACCTCGCTGCACTCAACGTATTTTTCTGGGGCTTACTAAGTCCAAGAAGGTGGGAATTTAACACTCCTGTTATTGGATTCATTTAGCATTTTTCTACCTAGTACCCCACAATGTACACTCACCAGGGTACTAGTTTGTACAAGGCAATCCTTCAGGGGAACGAAGAGAAGAAATAGTTAACAGAAACAGGGATGTTCTCCCTCTATTACGCTGTTAACCACAGTCGCTGTGGCTTACATAGTTCTTCACGCAACGCAGTCTGTTTCCCTAGATTGTGGGTATCTTGCAAAATCTGTGTCTGACTCTACTTTTGCTATCCTTAGTAGACAGAACAGCAAGTGCGCAACTCAAGCCTTCTTGAGCTGACTCTGTGTGTCCTAGACTATCCGAGAGTATGTGACCGATGGTAGCGGTGGTTGCAGCGCTAAGCATGCACTTGCCTGTTGAGCCTCTTCCCCAAGCCTCCTGCTTAAGATTCAAGGGACCCTTCTTCTCTCATCGTCATGGGTCTCCTCCCACTTCCCTGTTAGCCCATCTGGCTCTCCTATGGCCGCGCCTCAATAATATACCCTGTAAGTGCGGCAATGGCTTTGAATGAAAAGCAGTACAGGTTATATTGGCTAAGAGCGAACCCTCTAGCACAGGATTGCCTGAGGTCCTATCTCTGTTCAACCGCTTATTAGCTGAATGACGTTAGGCAGATAACTTAGTCTCTTTGCCTCAGTTTCCTTACCTGTAAAGTAGAGATCTGATAGTACCCACTTCTCAGAATAAACTACTTTTTTATATTTAAAGAACTTACGATATGGTCTGGCACATAGTAAGTACTCAATAAATGTCAAATGTTGTCCACACAGGGCAGTGAAATCCACATATCAATAACTCACTTAAATGTTTATGTATATATCTACTATTTCTGAAGTTCTTATTCTGTGTAAGGATAAGGCAAAATCCCTGCTCTTCAAGGTTGTGCGGTCTCGTGGAGAATTGAGGGAGCAAACGGAAAATTTCCAAAGTATGATTCAAAAGGCCCATAGGTGGGTAAGGAAGCATGAGGAAGCACCCAGAGTTGAACAGGGCTGCAGTGGAGAGGGGGGAGGGGGAGGGGAACAAGCAAAGGGAGGGGAGAGGCGAGGCTGAGAAAGACGTAGGTGCTAGACTGAGGGTCCTGAGTCATCCCGCCAAGGATTTTGGACTCTGTCTTCAGTGCAGTAGCCTACATTCAAGGAAGCAAGCAAATCAAATGTGCATCTTTGAAAGATCACTGCAGGTCCAGTGTGAAGTGGGCTAGACCAAGGCAGAGAAACTAGTTAGGAAGTTGTTGCAATAAACTGGTTACAAGGGGACAATGGCATGAATTAAAATAATGGTAGTTGAAATGGAGATAAAGCAGTGAATTTGAAAAATCTTCAGAAGTTCAGAGAGAGAAGATCTGGTGACTACTTGGACGTAGGAGAGGAGTGGAAGATAACCAGTGTTTCTATCGGATGGAAAAAGAGTGCAAAAAAGAATTCAGGTAGAACAAGCCACACCAAGGGTCAAAAGTACCACGAAGACAGTAACTGCACTCGGCAAATTGTCCCTAGATCTCCATTTGGGCAACAGAATGATGATGGGAGAGCAAAGTCTCTGTGATGATGTAGTGGTATCCCTGCAGGTGTCAGCAGAGGAAGGCTCACCTGGGAGAAGAGGAGGAACCTGAGAGAATGACACATGTTTTCCACAAAAGGAGAATTCCTGGAGACCCAGCAACCAAAGTCAGCCCAAGTAACCTTACTTCCCTTTCCCATGTCCATTAGGCAGTCAGCCAGTATTTAGAGAACCTAACAGTATGCATGCAGTATTGTACTAGCTGCTGTGGGGAACAAAAGAGAAAAGACATGGTTTCTATCCTTTAAGGAATTCTTAAGCTATTTGAAGAGACAGATCTACCATAGATGAGACTTTATGAAACAATAAAAAAGTTTACATTCAATGCTAAATTGTTGGGATGGGGAAAGGCCAGCCCAGGCTGGAGCGTGGCCTAAAGAGGGTTTACGTGGGCAAGTAGCTCCTGGCACAGAGCCAGAACTCAAATTTTTGTTTAATGAATGAACAAGATGGGAGAGTTATCCTTCCATTTCCTTGTGTGGATTCTTCCCTTCTGTTTAAAATTCCATTCGTTGAAGCAGCATTTTTAAGTTATAGGTTTTCCAGAACCTCTGTCCTTACTTCCCTTTGCTTTTTCACCTAATTAACCATCCCCCCAACTCACCTCCATGGGCACCATGTCTGCTGGCAAGAGGCAGAGCTGGACGCTGTCCCCAGTGGTCTGGCTTCTACACGCCTTGTCTGTTCCATTTCACCACAGTGCCTCCCACAGGACTGAAAACCATCTCCCTATGATGGCTCAATGCAATCCTACTCAAAGACTATGGATGAGAAGACTTCCCAAGCCCTCGAGGGCAGAAAATTATCCTCCCCTCCAGAAAATGTTCCAGGTCAATCTGGCCCCACTAGGTACAGTGTGGCATTGGATAAGACCAACTTTCTATGGGTGAGCACCACGATGGCTAGAGGTGGGACATGTAGCTTGTATTTCAGGAGCTTTAAGCACTTCACAGACATGATCTCATCCACCTACAGCAGACGTGAGCTCATTCGTGGACTGCCTCTCTGTTATTGATAATACATAATTATTTGTATTGTGTTTATACTTCAAAGGCAGAGAGCCGATCATTAACCAAACTAACACCTACATCTCACCCCAAGCAGGTTTTAAGTATTTATGCAGTTAAGCGCCTTTTAAATCTACCTTTGTCACCTCTGCTAAGTTTTTGATAGATTATAATGAAGAAAGTTATATAGTGAATATTTAAACCTGAAGCTGTTGCCCAGTCTCTGTATTTCTACAAAAATAGTTGGTGGCTTTACAACTATTTTAGAGGTGGGTCAACTGAGATACAAAGGAATTAGGTAAAACTTATATGGGCAAGTGGAGAAATAAGAATAGAATTCATATATACATTTAAAATGTATTTACCTATCTATATAATTGTAGCAGGTACTGTACTAAATCCTTTATAAATATTACCTCATTTAACTCTTACATCAACTCTTTTAGCAAAAGGATTATAGATAGACAGTTTATAAATGAGAAAACTGAGACTCAGAAAGGTTGAAACACTTCCCCACAACCACATGCTGAGAATAGCATTTAAATTGGGAATTCCAAGCTCAACACTTTCTGATACTGTGTCAATATTCCTGAAGAGAAGGTTCTCATCCTTATACGAACATTGTGTTGTGGAACTCTAATTCTACTAGGCTACCTCCTCCCAACTCATTTTTTTTTTTTTTTTTTGCCACACCGAGCGGCATGTGGGGATCTTAGTTTCCCAACCAGGAATCGAACCCCTGCCCCCTGCAGTGGAAGCACGGAGTCTTAACCACTGGACCACCAGGGAAGTCTCCTCCCAATTCTCATACTTTAATAATTTAAGGACTTCATATTAGGTTCTTGACTATCTCAGGAAGAGTTCTCTACTCTGGAATGGCTACTGCAAAGATTACGGGCTGCAGTTTGTGGGACTATCGGGACTCAAGAGCTTTCTAAAATTGAGATTCCTGGCAAGCACGCTCATTTCCATCTTCATGCAGTTCTGAAATCTGAAACCAACTTACCACGTAAGCTCTCTCTTCCAAAAAGCAATTCAACTCTGGCCATGATGGGACAGGTTTCCACCAAGGACATACATGTGGAGATTTTAAACATGTGTACGTCCAGATTTTAAACATGTCAAGGGAAGAGACTTTGCCTATCTGTGTTAAAAGCTATCATGAAACAAGTTTAAAATGTATAAAACCTCGCTTAAGTTTTTTAAAAATATATTTTGCTATGGAAAAGGATCTTTCAGAAAGGTCTTTCTGGAAATATATACAGAAACTATTCGAAACATTTGAGTTCCAATTTTTGCCTGAACTTTGCTAACAAAACCCATTATCCGTAAACAGTAAGGCACACAGAATTTAAACTTATAGCTGGAAAACATTCCTTCTGGGCAGAGAGGAGAAAGATTCTATTATCTTTTAAAGGAATGAAGTGAAGAAGGTGCCTTCTGATGCCCGAGGAATCAACCACAGGAAGGCAATGCTCTCAGTATCCCCCAGTCTCTTGGCGGTTCTTCATTCTAGGGAACAGTGAGCATCCCTGGGAGGACTGACAGCTGTGGAAAATCACTACCACAGCACAAGGAGACTTACGAAGCAAAAGCACTCATGGTCGTGAGCAGAACAACTGCAGCATCTGACGCCATGCTGGCCTGAGGTTTTACTCCAAGAAAGAGGGAGTATTCAGAAGGAAAGGGATGGAATAAGTTGATTATGCATAAGGGAGAGGAAGATTACCAAGTTACAGAAAGCTGTTGATATTAAAAAAAAAATAAAATAATAAGCTTCTACTAGGGAGTTAAATATTTACTTGAGCAGAACACTTGCTGAAACACTTCCTACGTGAGCGAGAAGCCACTGCCGCCTAGAAGCAGGAAATCCAAATTGCAGGACCAATATCCTTTGACAAAAGTCCTGCCAAGAAATACCAGCCCAAAGTGATAAAGAACTAAAAACACCCACAATCACTGTTTCTTTGCCTCCTCCCTCAAATGCCCAGATATTGGCTGTTTAATTCACACTGATCCACGGATCCATTACAGTCTAGCCTCTCATAGGGAGAATGTTTATGAATTCAAGTAAGAGCCACACTTGCAACATCAACTATCCTTCTGATGATGCTCAGAGATTTCTCACAAGAGGTAACACAAATAAGCTTGTTTTGGAAGTGTGAATGCAGTTGGCCCAAGCATCTCCCGGGCAAGGCTGCTAACATTTCAGATTCCTGGCACCCTTCTCCAGGTGGTACTTTAAAAGAATCTCCCAGGTGATTCTGAAGCAGGATGTCTCTGACCCCAATTTGAAAGATACTGTAGAGTAACCAGACCAAACAAGTAAAGTCAGGTCCCTGGACAGTAACTGATTCTTACTCTAGATCTTTCATTAAACAAGTTCAATTCATCAAAATACAAGAATTTCTTTCAAATGAATAACCCAATAATTTGAAATCCACATAATTGTTGTTTTTATGATCTTGCCTGCTATGGCCCCAACCAAGAGTAATGCTGAGGTACCCTGGACGCCTCTATTCTGCAAGCATCAGTTGTTTCTGGTACATAGGAAAAATGTCACCAAGAGCCTGGCAAAAATCAGTGCTGTGAAGCTCGTGTTCTTTAAAATAAGGAAGAAGGGGCGGCCAAAGAATCAGAGTCAAAACGCTGGGCAGCTGGCTTGTAAAACTGCCTGCTGGGAAAATGCATCACTCACAGGCTGGTTGACTTGGGTCTTGATTGAGCCAAGTTTTGCCTCCCTGCCTGGCACGGTCGGCATGTAGAATAACAAAGGTGCCAAAAGGTAGAAATGTGGAACACTCGCACCTGGAAAAAACAAGCTGTGCGGAGGAGCAGCAAACAATACCCACTGTTTATAGACGGAGATAGCGGAAACAATGACTCTTTGTTCGGCCCTAAAAAAAAATACGGTCATAAATGAAACTCTAGCTTAATGAGTAGCACAGGCAATACAAAACGCTCTGTGGTAAGGAATGGGACCCTAATTTGCTAGCTTTCAACGGGATCTACTGTGAGAAACTGAAGTTGTTATTCCGAAGAGCTTACATATTGGGGAAAAAAGCAGAGCTCAGGAAAGAGGAAAGGCAGCATGTCAGTAAGGAGACGAAACCAGCATGTGTGTTCCATGTGCCATGAATAAATTAGGGGTACCAGCCTCAGCAGGAGGAACAGCACAGGGTACAGGATGGTGGAGTCGGAATGAGGTGTGATAGACAGAAATATCAAGAGATGAGATCAAAGCTGAGGGGGGCGGACTGGCAGGAAAGTCTAGTCTCAACCTAATGTTTGTGTTTTAGTCTCCAGCTTGGTTTCCTTTAGTTTTGGTGGGAGGAACACTGACCAGCAGTGTATATATTCCTTGGCAATTCCACTTGCCCTCTCCTCCCTTTTGAGAAATGACGTGTTTGTCAGAGAATTTAGAAACCATGGCAAAGCTTTTCTCCATGGCAAGGCGCTTCTCCATTTCCTCCAGCAGTGGTATCCAGCAGCTTCAGGAGGGGACAATGTGTGTCTCTTGGCCTCTCATCACATACAGGAAGGGGAAGATTGAGGAAAGCCTTTTGAAGAGCCCACAAGAGAAGAGACAATGCCAAGCTCAACTAAAGGCTGATGGAACAGAGACACCGTGTACGCAATGGCAGCTCTGTCCCCTTAGGTGCAATGCTCACCACTATTATTATCGGGAAGAACCTCCTGTGTACTGAGTCCTGCTTGATTACAGTAACAGCTCCACGAGGCTCTGGATCTGAAGTGGATAAAGCGCGGGGTGCCAAAGGGCAAGGACGACAGCTTGGCTTCCAAATGGTCTGAATTTTTTTTCCAATGCCTCCTTCCCACTCTCAGATTGAATCCAAATTCCAATGTGCAAATGCAGTTTTTACTTTTTGTCCCCTCCATGGAAGTTTTGTTTTGGAAAAAATAAACATGTCACTATAAACTAAGTTCTGGATTCAAATTTTTTCTTTTGGCAGGAGTATATGGATAGACATTCATAAAAGTTTCAGTTTTAAAAAGCCTTTGTGGAAATCAATAACAGTTATAAATACTTTTCTCCAATATGGAAGAAGTCCTCCTATATCCTACCCCCTTCAACTGCCTCATAGTGTCTGAGCTAAACTACTACCACTAGATATTTACATGTGCAAGGATTAGTATCACATGCCCCCATTTACAAGGGGACATGTAATATTCAACACAGATATTTTAAAACATGTATACTAGAGAGGGATTTAGCATGCCAGTCAGAAGTAGCTGCATGAGTTAAAAATGTTCACTTAATAATAAGCGCTGCTTCAGTGGAGTGGGCTATATCTATTTCAGTAGTGCCACCCTTACCAGGAAGCATTCCAAGTATGAAGGATGAACAAACATCAAAATGCTCATTCAACTGTGGAGACGTGTTGGGTTCCATTCTCTCCAAACCGTCTCCCATTGAAGTCACTGATACCTTTCACTCAGGTCGTGAGCCAGCTTTGATAAACACAAGGAAACCAGTAGGAGACTCAGTCTCTTCCTATTTGAACCCAACCCGTCACTCAGCATCCGGTGAAGGTGACCAGGAAATACCATGTCAAATACTGCCTCTGCCCAACCATCCAAGTTCACGCGACAGAACCTTCACTTCAGTTCCCTTCCTTATCCGCGCTAGACAACTAAGCCAGGTTAGTGAGGTTTCCCATTAACAATGAGGACAGAGAATAGGTGTTGCAGGGCACATTACTCAGGAGGGAAGGGGAAAGGGAAAACCTCATCAGGAGTTACCTCCAACACACAATGGTTGTGTCAACTTGGTGCCATGAGAGAGGATGAACACACTGACAGAAGCTGAAAGAGCAATGCCACACCTCAGAAAGGAAAGTCCTTGCTCATGGTGACCCAAGATAAGTTTGTCAGACCTTATGAAGATAAACGTCTCAAATTAGGACTTCCCTGGTGGGGCAGTGGTTAAGAATCTGTCTGCCAATACAGGGGACACAGGTTCGGTCCCTGGTCTGGGAAGATCCCACATGCTGTGGAGCAACTAAGCCCGTGCACCACAACTACTGAGCCCATGCTCTAGAGCCCACAAGCCACAACTACTGAGCCCACGCGCCAGAACTACTGAAGCCTGTGTGCCTAGAGCCCGTGCTCCACAACAAGAGAAGGCACTGCAACGAGAAGCCCGCGCGCCGCAACGAAGAGTAGCCCTGGCTCGCCGCAACTAGAGAAAGCCTGTGCGCAGCAACAAAGACCCAACGCAGCCAAAATTTAATTAATTAATTTTTAAAAGTGTCTCAAATTAGTCAGTTGCTCTCCAGCGGCATTTGTCCTTATGTCCTAGTGAATAAGATGAAGATGAGCGCCATGTCTGGCTTTCTAGTAAACGTGGACATTTTGGCAAAGAAGCAAGTTCATTCATTACTACGGCAATTCGAAACTTTTCATGGCAGGCTGTAGGTAAGGGTGAACATGATACTAATGAAGCCAAGGTCGGTGGTAGCTTTGCCTCGTTTTGTGATGACATCTAGCTACTTTGTCATTACTTAGTCAAACAAGGAAACAGATGTATAAGGCCGACGACTGCAAATTCAGACCTTCCACAATTTCTGAAAGTGAGGTCTGTGGACCACCTGCATAAGAACCAGACAGGAGTTTGTTTGAAAAAAAAATAAAAGCAGATTTCTGGCCCTACGCAAGACAAGGCTGGGGATTGAAGGATATGCTCATTCCAGTTTGAGAACCTCAGCCTTTCTGGGTGAGCTCAGTGCCAAAGCTCACAGGTGCTGGCTAGGATCATCATCTTCAAGGATAAAGCATTCATGACACAATTTACCTGGGAAATCAGGAAGTGAGCGAAACCACAGTGCTCATTTTTCAAACTGAAAGGTGATCAGAGGAGGTCCTGGAAACTTCCGCATGAACATCAAAAAGTTCTCATCTTTCTTGGCTGTATTTTTCACAAAAAAAGTAATTCCCTTTAGCTGTTTACTAAGAGGTTTTGCTGAATGACAACAGTAAGCCTTCTTGCGTTCACTCAGTCTCAGAGTTTGCATTAAATTCTAAAACCTCTCTTCATCTTTAGGTAAAAGAAGAATTGTTTGAACCTAGATGCTACAGCTTACCAGGGTAATGATTCAGATTTCAAGTCTCAAGTGACTGCCCTTGGGATGGAGGAGGTGGGATGGAAATCAATTATTCCGCCCTCAGTGCTCTGAGGCAGCACTGTACCTGAACCGCCCCAAAGAGATGATAATCTATTCTATTTTGAAGTAGAAATATGTTGGGATGTATAGCGAAGTGCTAAAGTAGCGCTTAAGGCAAAAGTCTTTGATGAAAGCGCTCTAATGAGAAATGGATCATTAGGGTCAAGGGTTTTAAAATCCTGTCAACCACTCAATAGCTCAAAAAGAACTGTCACACAGAGGCTTACAAACAGCTTTCCTGTACCAGTCGTTCTCATCTAAAGGCTTTGCATAAAGCTCAGCTGAGTTTAAGTGGAATGGAAGAAAAATGATTGGAAAACATACTGACAGAGAAAGCAGCTAATCCTGGAATGACTGTTTTAAAAACAATTTGTAATCACTCCCTGAAATAACTTGGATGAAGAAACAGAAATTAATTCTCCATAGCATTTTGAATTATTTAAAATCAACTATTTGCTACACAACAGGAATTTAAGAGCAAACAAGATTTGTTTCCAAATGACTCGTAAAATGTTTCAGTTCATGTAGTTTGTTCAGGTCACTTTAAAAACTACTCAACGAACTACTGAAAAGTAGAGAAATAAAGTTGTCAACTGTCTGTAAATCTTAACTTCTAAAACAATTTTAAACATTTCCTTTACAAAACTCTCCTCATGCAGTGGCTGGCAAATCAGATCCTAGAGGTTATTTTGTGTAACATTTTAAAGCACGTTGGAGGGAGAGCAAAACCAGATCTCTTGAATCACTATTCCGTTCTTTGTAAACAATACTTTCATCTGTGAATTATGAATACGCACATCATTTCAAAAGATCACATAAGAGGTCATCAGCATGGCTTAGGTTTTATCCCCAGGTTTTAAAACACCCACAAGGAATGAAAATGATGGATGTAACATGCCTTGGGTTTTTGACTCAAATTCTAACATGAACGCAATGCATCATTTTAATTCCATGTAAAAGTAACAACTGGAAGAGAGATGTTCCCCCAATCACAGGAAGAAAAGGCAAGTCTTTGTGGTCTAATTAGTAAGTTCAAGAGTTGGGGGAGGAAGAAAAAATACTGCTAATCAAGACCAAAATAGCAGCTATTAGGTCTGAAGAGCAAAGTACTAAGCGCTGCAGAGGAGCCCGGGTATGAATAACACCTACTCATAATTCACCTGGGGCCATTTGCCTGCTGTGAACAAGTAAATGACAAATGAGCAGCAGAGCAATGGTGCCACTTTACGCACTGAATAAATTCTTTGTGAAGATTCCCACCACTAAAGGTACAGGCTGTCTTTAAAGAAAAAGAGGGGACGGTATTGCCTCAAGCAGATAAGTTATCAACACAGTATTAATAACTCAAATAGTAAGAAGGACAATATAGATGAGAGGAGATCTCAGGGTTGACACTTTTTTCCTTCTCTTTAACTAGGTCCTCGGATCCGGCAACTGACAAATGCATTAATTAACTTGACATGCGTTGCTCTCGACCTCTATGCTATTCCTTTGGATATCTGTTTCCCTTCTCGTCTCTTAACCGTTAGAAACAGCAGAGCGTGAGGCTCAATGTGGATGCGGAAATGGAAAGAAGACTTCTGGAAAGAAAACCATTTAGCTGCCGAATGGGAAGAACTGGACCATGGAGCCACGATTTTCAGAATCTGAGCATCCCTAGGATTAGACTCCAACCCTTCGACTTGATGAATTCACATATGGACCAGTAGGAAATGAGCCCTTTATCCTGCCTACACAAAACAATAGTCCCTGACCCAGTGTGAACAATCTTCCCTTGGCGCCCTCTTCATTCCACATGCTTATTCTCTCATTCTTCAGATAACTTGGGCTTAGGAGGTTGGGTCTGTGTCCTTCTCCTTCCCGGGACTGTTTCTAGATCACTGCTCTTCCACAAGTTAACTCCTTCTCCTTTAAGCATCCTGTGCCTGGAGACATCACCCTTTGCTGCCTCCCTTTTTGCTATTTGTTTATTTCTGTGACCTTCCCATCTTCACTGAACTCTCTGGCCCTTTTTCGTTCCCACTCTTGCTGATTAGAACACTCACATTGCTATTTCTTGAACTGTGTGCTCCCCCCAAATATATGCTGAAGTCTTGACCCCCAGCAACTGTTAATATGACCTGATTTGAAAATAGGGGCTTTACAGATGTAATCAAGTTAAGATGACGTCATTAGGGTGGGACTTAATCCAATAGGACTGATTTCCTTACAAGAAGGGGAAGACACCATGTGAAGACACACGCACAGAAAAGGGCCATATAAAGATGGAGGCAGAGATTGGGGGTATGCTGTCACAAACCAAGGAACACCTGGGCTGCCAGAAACTAGAATGGGCAAGGAGGATCCTCCCACAGAGGCTTCGGAGGGAGCACAGCTCTGTTCACACCTTGATTTCAGACTTCTAGCCTCCAGAACCGTAAGAGAATAAACTTCTGTTGTCTGAAGCCACCTAGTTTATGCTAATTTGTTACAGTAGCCCTAGGAAACTAACGGGCTCTATGAATAATCTATCCCATATTACAGCTTCGCAGTTATTTTGCTTCTTTTTCATCAGTGATCTTCTATACTGTAGTTCAGCCACCCTCTTTCATGGTCATACACCTGGGGCCTAGTTTCAGCCAAACTGCTCTACTCGGAAACCTCTGATGGACGCACCCCACTATTTAACCATGCAGTCCCCTTTCAGCGGGCTTCCTTACTCAATTACTCTCATCACTATTTACACCCCTTAACCCTTTTCACTCACACAGTCTCCTCCTATCTTTAGTTCTTTCCTCATTCAGCCTAAATTCCAAGATTCCATGGTCCAGTCTCCTAAACTCTCTTGCCGTTTTGACACTTACCCCACTCACCCGGCAGAATTTAACTATCCGCCTTCTCCATGCCTGCGCTGGGCCTGTGGAGAGCTGCTGCACAAGATGACACAATTCAGAAAATTGGTAGCGCTGCAAAGTCATGGTTACCAACCTCAGCTGGCCCTCCCTGCTGTGCCCTCACACCTCTAGGCGGCTCACTCACCAAAACTTTCTGCACAAAACCTACAGGTCTCCTCCCAGCCTTGCCTTCTTCCTCTTCAGTGGAAATAGGAGGTCTTCCTTGATGAGGCCAGTTCCAGATGAGGCCAGTTCCTCATCTCTGTTCTTAATACCAGCCCTTTCCACTGTATCAGCAATTTGCACACTAAAGCATCCCTTCCCTCTTCTGCATCTCTTTCTTCTCTTTCTCCACTTGTACCTTTCCATCAGCATGGGAACATGCTTAAGACTTAAGCACACTTAAGCCTTTTCTATTACAAAAATCCTTCCATCCTCTGACCCTCTCCAGCCGTCACTCTCTCTTTCAGAGATTTCTGCACTGGCTGTCTTTATTTTGTCTTTATTTTCTGCTTGCGCTCCACTTCGGCTAAACTGGCTCTGCCCTTGTCCCCCCACTGAGCGAGCTCTCACCAAGACTACCATTGGCCTCCGTGTCACTACATCTAATGGACACATTCCAAACTCACATTACTTTGCCTCCAAGGGACATCCTACCCTATTGACCATACTCCTTCTTGACACTCTTCCCGTGATTTCTGTGGCTTCTATGACATTGTCAATGCCTATTTTCCCTCTGATCTCTTAGGTTTCTCCTCCTCCTTCTCTGTGCTGTGTTTCTCTTCCTCTACTCATCTTTAAATATCTACATTTTCCAAGCCCTCTTCTCTTCCCTTCTTAATCCATATTTTTTCCCCTCTCAAAGCTTGATTTGCTATCCTTAAGCCAATATCTCCTAAATATTATCTCCATTCCAACCTCTCTGATCCATACATCCAGATGCCTATCAAAGTTTCCTCTTGGATGCTTTCCAGGCCTTTTGAATTCAATATGCCCCAAATCCAGTTCATAAGTACTATCTGTCCTAACACTTTCCTTCTCCCATATGCCCTATTTCACTAAACAACATGTCATCCATAGGCAGCTAACTCTAGTTACACTTGACTCCTCCCACTTTGATCCCTTTGCCACCCTATACGTCCCATTAACCACACCTGAAGTCAATTTAATCCCTGTCTATTCATGTCCTTTTTACATATGAAGGACCTATACAGTTTCCACAAGTTCATGTTTTTGCCTGACAATCAGCCCGTTTGTGTTCAACTCCCATCTTTGCTACTTCAAAACCTGTGCCCTCGCCTCTTCTCTTTTGCATATGCCAAAGCTGCTCTCAGTTAATTCCCTCACTAACAGTGCCATACGTTAGTCCCCCCCCCTCCCTGCCTTTTCTTTTATGGCTTCAGTCTCTCCTTCTCTACGGCCTCCTTTTTCTCTGCCTAAAACATGCCTGTCTCTCTCATCATGGAAACTCCTTCTTTATAACCCAGATTTTGCTTCAACACCATTGTCTCTTCTTTTAACTCTCAGCTGCTTCACAGAGCAGTGAACACTCACTGAAGAGGTTCTGGTTCAGGTAACAGTGGAGAAGCTTACAGCAGAATAATCTTCCTGACAATAACAATTATAAATTTTGGAAACACATTAAAAAGATAACTGTTTGAAGGTACTGGAGAGCAATCTAAAGCCGGAGGGAAAAATATGACTCTTGAAAGAAGGGAAGCCAAGTAGGTGATATGCACATTTAATTAAAATTTCCCCTGAGGCCACTCCCTTGTTTATGGATTTTATAGGGGATTGATGGCAAGAAAAAAAGCTGCTGTGGAGTCAGAGGGCTGAGTTTGGGGTTGTTGGAATGTCAGGAAATTGAAGAGGAGAATGTGGAAAAAGGAGGGAACCACTGTATATGAAAACCCCAAATCGGCAATAAAAATGCCCCTCAAATTCTGGCCCACTCAACAACTGTACAGGGCAGCACTCCAAGTATCAAATGGAAAGGAACAGCTGGAATGCTTAAAAGGAAGGAAGGTTTCAGTAGCTACCTGGTTTTGGAGTGTCAGAATTTGGTGTTCAAGCCTAACTGTCTAGATGGGGTTAGGAAACACTTCAGGATTTTCCTTAAAACCCAGATGGGCTACATCCCAAGACTAACGACTATATCCTAAAACTAAATGCAAAACTAAAAGAGGCCAAGGCTCCAGAAGATCAAGGAGCTCCACCAGTAGTTTAATTGCCTGCTACAACAAAATACAGTACTCTCTAGGGAAAGAAAAGTGAAAACAAAATAACTACAAAACATCAGCTCAATCTTCAGTATAAAATAAAAATGACTAGACATGCAAAGAAATAGGAAAATGTGGCTCATAATCAAAGGAAAAACCAGTCATAAGAAGCAGATCCACAGACAACCCATATGCTGGCATTAGTAGGCAGGATTTAAAATAACTATTATAAATGTTAATGAATTTATCAGAAAAAAATAAGAACAATGGGAGATGTAAACCTTAGAAATAAACTACTGAAAATTTTGTAATTAAAAAAATACAATATCTGAAATGAATTCAGTGGAGAGAGTTAATGGCACTTTTAAATTAAAGAAACAAAAATAAGTCAATAGGAATTATTCAAACTGAAGCACAGAGAGAAATATAGTTAAAAAAAATGAACCGAGTTTTAGTGGCCTATGGAATAACATAAAATGGTTTAATGTATACGTAATTGGAGTCCCAGCAGGAGAGAATAAGTGTGGCAAAATAAATATTTTAAGAAGTAACAGGGGACCTTCAAGATGGTGGAGGAGTAAGACATGGAGATCACCTTATACCCACCAATACATCAAAAATACAACTACATGTGGAACAACTCCTACAGAACACCTACTGAACGCAGGCAGAAGACCTCAGACTTCCCAAAAGGCAAGAAAATCCCCACGCACCTGGGTTGGGCAAAAGAAAAAGGAAAAAACAGAGACAAAATAATAGGGACAGGACCTGCACCTCTGGGAGGGAGCTGTGAAGGAGGAAAAGTTTCCACACACTAGGAAGCCCCTTCACTGGTGGAGACAG
Source organism: Aethalodelphis obliquidens (assembly GCF_003676395.1). Classification (NCBI taxonomy): domain Eukaryota; kingdom Metazoa; phylum Chordata; class Mammalia; order Artiodactyla; family Delphinidae; genus Aethalodelphis; species Aethalodelphis obliquidens. The sequence continues at coordinate 1,802,244 of NW_020837995.1, forward strand.
GGGTTGGGCGGGGCAGAAGTTCGGAGCCATGGAGGAGAGCGCAGCAATATGGGTGCAGAGAGCAAAGCGGAGAGATTCCTGCACAGAGGATTGGTGCTGACCAGCACTCACCAGCCTGAGAGGCTTGTCTGCTCACCGGCAAGGGCGGGTGGGGGCTGGGAGCTGAGGCTTGGACTTCAGAGGTCAGATCCCAGGGAGAGGACTGGCGTTGGCTGCGTGAACACAGCCTGAAGGGGCTAGTGCGCCACAGCTAGCCGGGAGGGAGTCCGGGAAAAAGTCTGGACCTGCCTAAGAGGCAAGAGACCATTGTTTCAGGGCAAGCGAGGAGAGGGGATTCCTTCCCTGTCTGCACACAGAAGGCAGAGCACTGACTAAACGAGCTCCAGAGACAGGTGAGAGCTGTGGCTATCAGCGAGGACACCAGAGACGGGCAAGAAATGCTAAGGCTGTTGCTGTAGCCACCAGGAATCCTGTGTGCAAGCACAGGTCACTATCCACACCTTCGCACCTGGGAGCCTCTGCAGCCCGCCACTGCCAGGGTCCCATGATGCAGGGACAACTTCCCAGGGAGAACACACGGCGCGCCTCAGGCTGTTGCAACCTCATGCTGGCTTCTACTGCCGCCGCAGGCTCACCTCACATTCCAGTTATGACTACCGTGCCCCTCCCTCCACCAAGCCTGAATGAGGCAGAGCCCCCTAATCAGCTGCTGCTTTAACCCCCTCCTGTCTGGGCAGGGAACAGATGCCTGAGGGCAACCTACATGCAGATATGGGACCAAAACCAAAGGTGAACCCCAGGAGCTGTGCAAAAAAAGAAGAGAAAGGGAAATTTCGCCATGCAGCCTCAGGAGCAGTGGACGAAATCCCCACAATCAACTTGATTTACCCTGCATCTGTGGAATACCTGAATAGACAACGAATTGTCCCAAAGTTGAGCCAGTGGACATTGGGATCAACTGCAGACTGAAGGTTTGCTGTCTGAGACTAACTCGTTTCTGAGGCAGAACACTCTTTGACATAAATCACAGCAAGACCCTTTTTGACCCACCTCCTAAAGAAATGGAAATAAAAACAAAAATAAACAAACGGGACCTAATGAAACTTCAAAGCTTTTGCACAGCAAAGGAAACCATAAACAAGACGAAAAGACAACCCTCAGAATGGGAGAAAATATTTGCAAATGAAGCAACTGACAAAGGATTAATCTCCAAAATATACAACCAGCTCATGCAGCTCAATATCAAAAAAACAAACAACCCAATCCAAAAATGGGCAGAAGACATAAACAAGACATTTCTCCAGAGAAGATATACATATGGCCAAAAAAGACATGAAAGGATACTCAACATCACTAATCATTAGAGAAATGCAAATCAAAACTACAATGAGGTATCACCTCACACCAGTCAGACTGTCTGTTATCAAAAAATCTACAAACAATAAAGGTTGGTGAGGGTGTGGAGGAAAGTTAACCCTCTTGCACTGTGGATGGGAATGTAAATTGATACAGCCACTACGGAGAACATATGGAGGTTCCTTAAAAAACTAAAAAAAGAACTACCATACGACCCAGCAATCCCACTACTGGGCATATACCCTGAGAAAACCATAATTCAAAAAGAGTCATGTACCAAAATGTTCATTGCAGCTCTATTTACAATAGCCAGGAGATGGAAACAATCTAAGTGTCCATCGACAGATAAATGGATAAAGAAGATGTGGCACATATATACAATGGAATATTACTCAGCCATAAAAAGAAATGAAATTGAGTTATCTGTAGTGAGGTAGATGGACCTAGAGTCTGTCATACAGAGTGAAGTAAGTCAGAAAGAGAAAAACAAATACTGTATGCTAAGACATATATATGGAATCTAAAAAAAAGAAAGAAAGAACGTTTTGATGAACCTAGGGGCAGGACAGGAATAAAGAAGATGCAGATGTAGAGAATGGACTTGAGGACATGGGGAGGGGGAAGTGTACTGGGACGAAGTGAGAGAGTAGCATTGACATATATACTCTACCAAATGTAAAACAGATAGCTAGTGGGAAGCAGCCGCATAGCACAGGGAGATCAGCTCGGTGCTTTGTGACCACCTAGAGGGGTGGGATAGGGATGGTGGGAGGGAGACGCAAGAGGGAGGGGATATGGGGATATATGTACACATATAGCTGATTCACTTTGTTATACAGTAAAAACTAACACAACATTGTAAAGCAATTATACTCCAATAAAGATATTAAATAAAAAGAAAAAAAGAAAGATAAGTAACGGGGACTTCCCTGGTGGTGCAGTGGTTACGAATCTGCCTGCCAACGCAGGGGACACGGGTTTGAGCCCTCGTCCAGGAAGATCCCACATGCTGCGGAGCAACTAAGCCCATGCGCCACAACTACTGAGCCTGCACTCCAGAGCCCATGAGCCACAACTACTGGCCCATGTGCCTAGAGCCCACGCTCCACAACAAGAGAAGCCACCACAATGAGAAACAAGGAAGGGTAGCCCCTGCTCACTGCAACTAAAGAAAGTCCATGCGAAGCAACGAAGAAAAAAGGTAACAGCTGTCAAATTTCCAAACTTGATAAAAAAAGACAAACCCAATCAAGAGATCCATAAAGCTCAGCAACATCTAGGCAGGATAAATAGAAAGAAAACCACCCTCAAATACAGCATTCAAACTGCTGAAAATCAAAGATAAAGAAAAAATTCTTAAAACCTTCCAAAGCAAAAGACTTATTTCATATAGAGAAATGATAAAATGATAGCTCATTTTTCATTAAAAAAAAAATAAATGCAGGCCAAAGACAACACAACACCATCTTTAAAGTGCTGAAAGAAAAAAGTCAAACCAGGATTTTATAACCAGAGAAAATATCCTTCAAAAAACAGAGACAAAATAAAGATATTCTCAGTGAACAAAAAAAGCTGGGTGAGTTTGTCTCTGGCAGATTTTCACTATGAAAAACACTAAAGGATATTTTTCAGGCTGGAGGAAAAGGTACCAGATGGAAATCTGGATCTAAAGGAAAACCTGAAGAGCACTAAAAATGTTACATACCTGGATATTATTTTTATAAAAACCATCTTTTTTCTTTTCTTAATTTCTTTAAAAGACAATCGACTCTTTGCAACAAAAATAATAAAGTATTGCACACTATATAACTTGTAGAAATAAAACACATGTCAATAGTGCACAAAGGATAAGGATAGTAATGTAATAGTAACTCACAGAAGATTGTGATAAGTTAAGGATTCATACTGTAATCCCCAAAGGAACTAGTGAAAAACAATACCAAGAAGTAGAGCTATAAAGCCAATAGAATAGATAAAATGGGACATTTTAAAAAATATTTGATTTATTCTAAAGCAGGCAGAAAAGGAGAAACTGGGACAAAAACTAGGGTATATATACACACACAGAACAAATAGCAAGATAGTAGACTAAAACCCAATAGTATCAACTATTACAATAAATGTAAATGGACCGAACACTCCAATAAAACAGTAGAGATTATAGAATGGGTGGGAATCAACACTTAACTCTATGCTGTTTATAAGGGACATATTTTAAAAATAAAGATAAAAACAAGTTGAAAACAAAAAGATGGAAAAAGATATACCACACAAACAGTAAACATTAGAAAGCTTACGGCTAGATTAGTATCAGTCAATGTATATTGTAAGACCAAGGATAAACAGTTACATTTGATAATGAGAAAAGGACCGATTCATCAGAAAACAAACAAAAATTCTAAATGTGCACACCTAAAACAGAGTTTTAAAATACATATAACAAAACTGACAGAACTAACGAAAGACACAGGCAAATCTTCAGTTTTTAACATCTCTCAGTAATTGACAGAATAAGTAGATACAATTTAGTAAGAATATTCATCTTGACATTCATAAAACACTACATTCAACAACTACAGAATGCAGCTTTTTTAAGTACATATGGAACATTCTTCAAGATATACCATATGCTGGGCTGAAAAATAAGTCCCAATAAATTGCAAAGGATTGAAATCATACAGAGTATGTTCTCTGACCATATTAAAATTAAATTAGAAGTCGGTAACATAAAAATCTACATCCCACTAATTCATCTTACTTTTTAAAACCATTCGCTTATTGCTTAATCCTTTTTATCTAACTTACGCTCTCTGACTCTCCTTTATATGTCACTTTTAAGGTCACAAATGTCCTGCTGATCCTCAAATCCAGGCCTTTTAATTAATTAATTCAGTACATGGGTAACTTAACTGAATAAAGCAACAGTTCCTGAGGACCTAATGTGTGTCTGACCCTCTGCTGGGGATAATAAATGCTATTGCTTAAATAGCACTTTGGATGTGTCAGGCCCCATGTAAGTACTTTACAATTATAAACCATTGTTATTAAATCTTCATGATAATCCTATGAGATGGGAACATTTTTAAAGATGAAGAAACTGGGGCAAAGAGAGAGAAGTCATTTGAACCATGGTCATAAAGCTATTAGGCAGTGAAGCCAAAATTACCAGCCCAGAAATTCTAGCTCCACGGCTGTGTTTCTTAACTGCTATACTATACAAGCATAGTTTTTTTTTTTATGTTTCATTTTATTGTGATTTGCAAATATTGCTTTATTTTCACATTGAAGGTCAGTGGCCACTATGTTGAGCAAATCTATCGGCACCATTTTCCCAACAACATTTGCTCACGTTGCATCTCTGTGTCACATTTTGGTAATTCTCACAATATTTCAAACTTTTTCATTATTATGCTTGTAATGGTGAGCTGTGATCAGTGATCTTTGAGTTACTACTACGACTGGCTGAAGGCTTAGATAACGGTTAGCATTTTTTTTAGCAATATTTTTAAATTAATTTATGTACATTGTTACTTTTGGACATAACGCTATTACACCCTTAACACACTACATTATAGTGTAAACATAACTTTTAAACTCACTGGGAAACCAAAAAAATTCGTGTGACTCACTTTATTGCGATATTTGCTTTATTGAAGTGGTCTGGACCCAAACCTGCAATATCTCTAAGGTATGCCTATATAGTCTTTGACTTCAGTGATCACAGAATGGTGGAGGGCAGGAGAAAAGACAAGTAAACCATCCTACTGCAATGCAATGGATGTTTTGATCACCCCTCCACTACCCCGTTTACAGTGTTTCTGTGCCTTATATCTCAATACTGAGGCACTTAGTAATCTGCCTTATCACCCCTTTATAAACTTACTTTCTAGGAAAAAATATAATCTTTATATTGTAAAAAATTAGCTATAAAAATTTTAATATTGCTTCATGTGTTGAGAGCATCTGCATTTTAATAGATTCTGTTTGATTTAGGCAAAATACATATTTCTAACTTTGGAATGTCAGGCATTCAGAGGACACATGAAGGAAGGTTGTGGGAGGCGTGTGGAGATCTGCCCAGGTATTCTTAAAATCTAACCACTTGAAGAAATATGGCTTCTTTATAATTAAATAAGTTAGAGTCATAATACTCTTTATTGATGAGCATTATAGAAATTAGACAGTGATTCGAGTTTGTAATGAATCATCTTCAGGAAGTCATCTAACTTTGTCTCAATTGTTCTTTCTTTTTCTGTAAATGAGAATAATATTTGCTCCATAGGGTTGTAAAGATTAAATGAAAGAAAGTATGTAAGCACCGCGGCATACGATGCTTGATAACTGTTAAAAAACCAAAAAGATGTGTTAAGTCTCTTTATATTAATGTGTAAGTCTCTTTATATTGTTAAGACAAGGGAATTTTTTGAAGTAAGTTTTATAATAGTTTGGCCTTTCATAAGATCTCAAGTCCATAGAGAACACTACACACTAAAGTAACGATCAGAAGTTCAGAAAAGGGTATACAATGTCAGGCTGGGCCTCTGTCTGTAAATTTGCATAGGCCTAGTTTTTTAGGAGTAAACAGTAAATCTTTCTGAGCTGAAGATAATAAAAGCAACAGAAAATAAGGGTTTTTTAGCCAAGAATTCTATCCTAATTCATGTCATTGACATAATGATGTTTGCACAATCGCAAATGTTTAATTCTGGGTCTTGAGAACCTATACAAGTTTTCAGAAACCACAGCAGACTATTTTTCAGTTTTCAAAAGACGAGGTGAAAACAATAGGAATAAAATTTACCCTGAAAATGTTCAGTTTGAAAATTAGATAAGAAACTGGATTTTTCACTTTGAATAAACCATGATCAGTAAGACACAATGTTCCCTGACAGAGGCAGAACTTTTTTTCTGAGACACTAGAGCCCAAAGGCTTTAGATGTGACACTGGCTTTTGAAGGGTACTAGGGTAAGTTGTTTCACTTCATTAATTGCAGTTTCATTATCATTAAAATCAGTGAAACAAACAAACCTCAGTCTGTTGCAACTGATTTTAAACAAAAAGTTCCCATATTTTTCCTCCTTTTTGATGATCTACAATACAGTTAAGGAAGGTGGAAGTCAGGATTTGGAAAGGTGTTGGGCTGCAGTAGTTAAGTGATGGTCATCAGTGAAGACTCCTATGGGATAAAGCTTATGAAATTTTCTCTTTCGGCATGAGAATCTGACCTTCAGTTAATTGTCCAGTTTTGTTCTTGGGACAACTTGATAAAACTGATATGTTAATTATGTTACTAGGGAACATTACTTAGGGTGAAAATGATCCCTGATTGGTAGCCTGTCTCTGGACTGGAAAGACCACCAGTACCTCATGGCAAGTCCTATATTTGTGATTTCCCCAAGTATGATGACACTTGTAGTGGTGGTGGTCCTTCGTGGGCATCTCAAAAGCTATGTCTATGGAGTTGTTACAAGATACACTGGCTCCTGGGGTCCATGAGGCTTTTAAGCCATGGTGACTCCACACCTGCCTGATGTGGACCTTGTCTCTTTGAACTCGAGCTGTCATTTGGGGTGGGGATTCAGAAGGCAGCTCCTGGATAGCTGCAAGGATTCCCGCAGGAGTGCCTGACACTTCCCAGCAGGCAAGCTGTGGTCCCTGTCCTACTGAGCAGACTGGGGTCTATCAGCATCTTATGAGTCTGGATGTGAAGTTGAACCAAAGACAACCCGCTTGTGGACACTGCAGATACATCATAGATGAGATATAATAAGAACCAGAGGAAAAGTAGTAAATTCCTGATTCCTAGAAACACATTTTCCACTTAAAAATAACAGTCAATAAACATTTGCTGCTATTGATAAAATAGAGAAGCAACACTTCCCCTCGATGTTTCCTGGTCTCTGGTTTTAACCCTGAGTCTTCCCTACAAAACAAAATACCTTTTAACTCCCCAAGCTGTGCTCATTAGAATGGAAAGCTGAATAAGGGTGCTTTCATGAACTAACATCTGCAGTTTAAGGGGCCTTCAGAGAAGGGTGGGCCATGACAAACAGGAATCAAAGTCACAAGAACTCTCCCAAGTGCTCAACAGTCTCCAGGTCTATAGCAAGTGTTCACATTCTTATACTTTTGCTTCTTATTCTTCTGCCCTCTCACTCCTTGCTTCAATATGACCTCTTTTTCTCAGGGCTCATATACTGAGAATCTCTTTTAAGTACCTTATCTCAACTGTTCTTTCTCTGAGGTCTTTCTTCTCCCTAGAGTTCATCTCAGTTTTCTCTCTCTGAGCCTCAACTAGCTTGAAATACCCTTGACTGGGAATGCCCAAGGTCACCATTTGGCTCTAGCCAGCTGATAAGAGTGACATTTGAGGTCTGTGTCTCATGCCCAGTGCCAGCCTTGGGAATACACACGCCTTCTCACTTCATTGCATGGCTTATATTAGTTTCCAAGAGCCTAAGAATGGCACAGCTGGTTGTGAAATCTGATGGTAGAGAATTAGGAGAAGTATCTACTGAAAAGGGAGGGGACAGGCCAGAAGAGGTGTGTGCGATAGTTGAAGCTGGTTGTAGGAAAGCCTGAAGCCACAGAAAATGGGCTCATCTAGCAGGCTGCTCTCAGGAGTGGTGACGGGAAATTCTGAAGACCTACTCTATCCTTTCCAGGAACTTTACCCTGTTTTTCTGTAAGAAGCCCTCATGGTACATTTTCTTCATACTGTATATAAAAGAGAGACACTCACATGATAGTGGGTGTGCTAACTGTAACAACTGGTATCTCCTTTTAAGAAAGTAGTTTAATATTGTTTATCCTTCTGATATCATTAATTCTTCTCCGGGACATTACTCCAGGAAGCAACAGTAAACCAACAAAACCACATACATGATTTTTTTTTTTTAAATAACCACGAAGCCTACATAGCAATATGGAACTGACTGAAACATGAAAGAAAAAAAGCGGAATGTCTGAATATCTACTATGAGTACGACTTCGAAAATATATGGGTACACGTGGACAAAGGCCAGAGTGCAAAACAAAAATGAAAACAGTTGTGACAAGGGAATACAGTTATAGATGACCCATTTTATTTTGTTTAAAAATTCTTCAGTCGTGTTATCTTGTTTTACATTTAAAATGAAAAATTAAAATAAGGACAATCCCTTAGTCAAGCAGGGGTTAGGAAGGATTCGTCTTAACCCTAATGTATTTATGAGTGCTGTAGTTTATTATTTTTACACCTGTGAGATACAAAGAATTCTTAGATTATGATATACAGTTCTCTTTAATTTGTTTTAGGTGATCTGGTCTAGGTAAGAGTAAATCACAATAGCCAGTGGTTAAACAGAGTTTACAATGTGCTAGGTGGTTCACACGTATTAATTCATTTAATCCTAATAACGACCTTATTAGGTAGGTCCTATTAAATTCCCACTAGGCAGAGGAGAAAACTAAGTTCAGAAAGGTGAGATACCTTGCTCAAGGCCCTGGCTTAGCTGGTGAGTGGTGGAGACAGGATTCCAGCTCTTGCCAGTCCGGTTCCAGAGCTGTGCCCTAAACCAACGTCCTAGGACCCACTCAGTGGATGACTAGAAAATGGTACCATGGGTTTCTAATTCAGGCCAATGCTCTTTCTACTGCACCAGGCTGCATCTAATCCGGCAGGTGAGAAAGCTGAAAACAAGACTGAGCGACTTGCTCATGGTCACATGATGAGCTAATGGCTGAGAATTAACTGCTTGACTTATAATCTAATGAGCTTCCTATTATCCCGGACTGCTGGGAATGAAAAGGAAAAAACCTAGCTAAGAACAAAAGTAAATGAGAAAAGGCTTCAGGGAAATCAAGCCTAAGACCTTTAAAAAGATAAAAATCTTCCTTGTCTCTTTGCTCTGGCATTCATTTGAACGTGACCCTGTCCTACATGCCACTGACATACATATGTCTCTGCTTGTGCATCAGTGACCTACACGGGAGGGAGCAGGGAGAGGGAGAAGAGAGGGCTTCTGGGAGACACAGCCATCACGGTGCACATCTGCTGCGCTACGATTAGCCCAGACTCTGCATGTGTGCCTGTGTTGTGTATGTTCACATGGAGAAATGACATATCAATCAGGTGGGCTCACTGGAAAATGTAACCATCTTCTGATTTAAAATTTAAAAAGATTCTGTAAGAACAACTGAGCGTGGAGGGGTGATGGTTAATTGTGCACCAACTTGGCTAGACTACAGTACTCGGTTATTTAATCAAACACCGATCTAGGTTTTGATGTGAAGGCATTTTGTAGATGTAATTAACATCTGCAATTAGTCGACTTTAAAGGGGATTACCCTTGATAATGTGGGTGGGCCTCCCCCAATCAGTTGAAAGCCTTAAGAATAAAAACTGAGGTTTCTTGGAGGAGAAAAAAAATCTGCCTTAAGACAGCATTAATTCCTGAGTTTCCAGTTGATCTGAACCTACTGATTTCAGACTTGCCAGCCTCCCTAATTGCATGATCCAGTTCCTTAAAATAAATCCATATCCATCTATCCACCCATCCATCCACCCACCCATCCATCCATCCATCCACCCATCCATCCATCCACCCATCCATCCAGCCATCCATCCACCCATCCATCCACCCACCTATCTAGAAAAAGGGAGAGATCCTATTGGTTCTGTTTCTCTGGAAAACCCTGACTGATATAAAGGTCTTTCCAGGACTACAAAGTACTGTGAGAACACTGGGCACACAGATCCACCTGACATACAGTTCAGGAAAAGCAGAAAGCAACTGAAAATGCAGGAAGCAAAGTTTGGCTGAGGAGAGATGATGTTACATGCCACCCCGCAGGTGGGAACCAGAGCAAACATTCCTCTCTGCCCCCAGGGCACAGCAGGCAGTTACAACAATCTCAGCACAGTCACAGCTGAAAGTGATGAGCTTGCTGTGCAACACAGGTCCAAGGATATGAGTCCCTGTAGCAATAAAACGATCGCTGGGAGTACAGAACACGCACTCAGATTTCTAGGAATTAACAACAAGGAAGGTGCGCTGGAGGTACTAAAAGAACCTCCTCCATGAAGACTGACAATGACCTCAAGGCATCCTCCGTGCCCTGCTGAACACTGAACGACAGTGTTCTCATCTGCTTCCCATTTTAAAAATAAATGTGTCCTTTCAGATTTCTTCCTCACCATCCTTATCACCCTCACCACCATATCCCAGCAGTCCCATCGCCTAGACGACTTCGGGGTGCCAAACGGGAAGGTGCAGGGCAGACAGTCAACCTCACCTTGGCTTCTGAAGTGGGTTCCAAGAAGCACAGGCGATTCCCAAGTCCCTCAGCTGCCAGGCAGAACTTCCTCTGTTCCTTGTGAATGTTGGCGATGCACTGGAGGACCACTTCATCTTCCTGCCAGGGGAACAGAGACCCATGTGAGCAGGGAGGGGGCTACATCCCCATGCAGAGCCAAGCCCCCAGGGCACCTCGCTGTGCCTTTACCAGGTGCGCTGAGGGGCACATGTCTTTGAATATTAGATAAAGGAGACTTCGTTCTTCACATGGCACCACCGAGCTCCTCCCTTGAGTTAGGACTCTCCTCAAATCTGGGGTGGGGTCAGAGAGAGCAAGTACACGGAACAGAGGTACTACTTACATACACCGCGTGAGCCTCACTTGTGAAATGTACAAACTGCCCACCATCCAAGCGAGCAGTTGGTTTCAACACTTGAGTGAACGTGAAAGTAAAACTAAGGGATCTCTCCAAAGAAACAATGAAACAATGAGGTGAGATGGAGGGAGACAGAGACAACAGCAGAGATCTGAAGGAGGTGGGAGTTGTGGAGGGAAAGTCCATTTTACGTCAGGGAGAGAAGAGACGTGTTTTGTCGGGGGGAGGGGGTGCCTGCAGTGATAACGCACCTGCCGGAGGTGACAGAGGAGGCTGTGGAGAGAGGCAGCAGATGGGTGTCAGACATATGGGAGAGGAAGACAGAAAGAAACCTGGAGGAGCCAGGCTGGAAGGAGATGCTGAAGGCCGAGTGGGGGAGCCACTCTGGATTCCCAAGGAGGCATCAGTCTCAAAAGCAGCCCTCCTCCAACTGCAGACACCTTGTTTGAATGGCATTCCTCTGGTTGATGGTCCAGAAATGAGGCTGACCTCCGTTTACACTAATATGCTCACCTCGTGCTCAACCCTGCCTGAGGCGGAGAGGAAAACCTTCTCCTTACCAACCACTCCCTCCTTACTCCTCCCACCTGTCAGTCCACATGCTCTCTCTCGGCTACCGCCTGACTTTGGGTTGCAAACATCAAAAAGATTTCCAGACATGGTGAAGTTAATGGACATATATACACTACAAAACGTAAGGTAGATAGCTAGTGGGAAGCAGCCGCATAGCACAGGGAGATCAGCTCCGTGCTTTGTGACAGCTGGAGGGGCGGGATAGGGAGGGTGGGAGGGAGGGAGATGCAAGAGGGAAGAGATATGGGAACATATGTATATGTATAACTGATTCACTTTGTTATAAAGCAGAAACCAACACACCATTGTAAAGCAATTATACCCCAATAAAGATGTTAAAAAAAAAAAAAAAAAAGGAGTAACCAGAGAAGCACCAGGTAGAGCTTTCTCTTTAGCAATGGCTGTCCTGTTCCCCGTCTCACTCCCATGTCCCCGGTGTTAGTGTCTGTCCTGGAGTATTGGAAAGGCATACTAAATGGGCACGGTTTTTCTTCACCTGTGTCTACAGCCTATGTGGTCATGTGGAAAAATGAAATCCTCTACTTGGTGGGAACATGAAGAGAGTCAATAGACCAACCCCCAGAAAGATGGCTGTAGGTGCCCAGGGATTGGCTAGGGGCAGCAGGGAAGTTCGAGAAGCCACAAACCACAGACATAAGAGGTGCAGACTGAGGGAATAAAAAAAAGCTCCACACTTTCACTAGCACTGAAATGTCACCGTTCATCACTAAATTGAGTCAGTAATAAATTCAAGCCTCTGCGTCTAGTGAAGCCAGAATTCAGTCTTCGTTTGAACTGAGACAGAAGAAAACTCCAGAATACCACTATTCTCAACATGTGGGCTCAGGGAAATCTCTGACAAGGATGAAGTTTTTCCCCGGGGGCAGTCTCCCCCAGATCCCACAGCAACCAGCGGTGATACCATCCTCCCTAAGGGGCACAGGCCGTGGGGGAGTACTCTGTGTTGATGGAAGAGTGCTACAAGACAGTGGCCGTGGGCGTTCAATGGTCTGTACTGCAAGAGGCAGTCCTCATAACACATAATTTACCTGTCCAAAAAGTCAAGAGGACCCCTGTTGAGAAATATCTAAATATCTCCCACCTACGCACCACTCCCCAGTGAAAACAGGAAAATCTGGAAATCACAGGAGTGGTTCTATGGACCAGACTTTTCACGAACTAGTGAAAGTCGACAGGGTTTTCTTTTCAATATGTGTCTTAGAGAATCTCTTTCCATGATCTCCTTTCCCACGCTCTTTCCACCCCAAAGTGCCCAAACCACCTTGCACTAGCTGCCGTGGGATCGTTGTCTTCTGAAATTGACCTGTGCTATAACTCACAACCTCACAACCTAGGCTGCCAATCAACTGATGAAATAAAAGAACTGCCCTGGGGACTTCCCTGGTGGCGCAGTGGTTAAGAATCCACCTGGCCATGCAGGGGACACGGGTTCGAGCCCTGGTCTGGGAAGATCCCTCATGCCGCAGAGCAACTAAGCCCGCGAGCCACAACGACTGAGTCCGCGAGCCACAATTACTGCAGCCCGCGTGCCTAGAGCCTGTGCTCCACCACAGAGAGAAGCCACTGCAATGATGAGTAGCCCCCGCTCGTCGCAACTAGAGAAAGCCCGCACACGGCAACGAAGACCCGACGCAGCCAAAAAAATAAATAAATAAATTTATTAAAAAAAAAAAAGGAATTGCCCTGGCTCATTAACCACTTCCTAAAGAGCACCCATGTACAGGTGCTGTCCAAGTCAGCACGGTGGGGGACACAGGTGGTGTGGGACTCTGGGTCAAACGCACCCTTCTCCAAACACTTTCGCATTTTTCCACATGCTGTCTGGAACCGTATGCTCCGTGCTGACCTGGCTACAGACACCATCTGGCGTGGCAGCCCGTACCTGCCTTCGCTCCAGACAGCAGCTATTATCTCCACAAACCTTCAATAGACAGACATCTGGATCCTTGGAGTGCCTGACCCGGAAATCTCTGCACCATTTGGAATCATAAGATGAGTTAATTTAACCCATCTCATGAATTCTCTCACTCCCTAGTGAAACACAGAACGCAAGTCCCCCCCAGTTACCAGCCCTATCTAGTTTATTGATCCCTGTACTGATGATGTATACTTTCTCCCCTCTTGTTATCTCACTTCCTTTCTCCCTTTGATTTAAAGCAAACCTGGGAATTTCCAGATAATTCCGTTTCCAAGGAAGCCCCTTTAATTGAAAGTTGGAAATTCTTCCACATTTGTTATCTCCTCTCCCCAGAAGCTCACGCTTTCCTCACATCCAGTGCCAACTCAGATCATTCCTCTTCTACTCAGGTACAAACACTCTTCTAGTTTGAGACACATGATAGCCAATCTCCACATCTTCTCTGGCAATCTATCAACAGACTAGTTACTTCTCCCACCATTTATCTGACTCTTAATGACAATCAGGAAATTTGATAAACATTTTTGTGTGATTTCACCACACAGGTACTGACTACCTTCCAAGGGCACAGAATTCTTCCAGGCTACCGTGGAGTACACCAGGTTTTATAAGAGGAGATCTGTTAATACTGTCATGATGGAGCTGACAGCTGAAAGCCCAGCCCACAGCCTTTCTCCACTCTGCTTCAGTCATCATCTCAAGTAGCTTCAAGGTTCATGTGGACAATCTATTCAAGAAGAACACCTAGACCTAATGACTGCCGCTCTGTTTTAGTAACACACTCTAATGAACATTCCCTGTCATAACCTGGAATGATTCCAATTCTAAAATCCGAAACTAGACTATCTCACTCTATAGATGCAATCTCCTCGCTTGCCTGCGTTCTCATTCTCTTTCACTATTCCTGCTTTCCTCTTCATCAAGACGTCTAGTTCCAAGAGGGCACTGCCAGCTCCATTATTTCCACCACCCCAGCAAGGAAAATGATTGATTTTTTGATAGAGAAAACAACACAATTTTGAAGTTTTGTTCTACTATAAATTTATGGGGGTTTTTTTTGGTAATGCATTCTCAGCTTGTTTGAATCTTTATTCACTGGAACCAGACCGTAAAATTTGTCCTTTTTTGTAGGACTTAATAGCAGATCCAACACAGTCAGTATCAAATAATAATACCTTCCATCTGTAAGAGGGCACAATAATCAGTAATGGTGAGACCTTTCAGACCCAGCCTCTGTCGTTAAGGGTGAGGGGTATGAATCCCCTAGGTCCCCAGGAAATAATCTCTGTAAGATCACATAAAGGTTTCTGGATTTCTACCAAATAAGTCAAAAGGTCTCTGCCTGGCTTTTTTTTTTTTTTTTAATAATTTTTATTTATTTTATTTATTTATTTTTGGCTGCATTGGGTCTTTGTTGCTGCGTGCGGGCTTTCTCTAGTTGCGGTGAGCGGGGGCTACTCTTCCTTGCGGTGCACGGGCTTCTCATTGCGGTGACTTCTTTTGTTGCAGAGCACAGGCTCCAGGCGCCGGGCTTCAGGAGTTGTGGCTCATGGGCTCTGGAGCGCAGGCTCAGTAGTTGTGGCGCACGGGCTTAGTTGCTCCGCAGCATGTGGGGTCTTCCCGGACCAGGGCTCGAACCCGTGTCCCCTGCATTGGCAGGCGGATTCTTAACCACTGCGCCACCAGGGAAGCCCTCTGTCTGGCTTTTAAAGCGTCCCTCCCCACCACTGTTGAGTTCTCCCCTTTACCTCTAACCTTATCTCTCCTCCATTCCTATTGCCTACTGCCTCCCAAATAAGTCTTGCTCAGCCTCCATGAAATGCTCCTTCTTGAAATCCCTCCATCCCTTCATTCGACTCTGTATTCTCCTAAGTTCTCCTACCTTTCCAATGGATCCTTCCCATGTTCCCTTTCTCCAGCTACCCCTAAACATAGGGATCGCCCAAGGATAGGTCTTTGTCATTTTCCCTTAGCAACCCCATCCATTCTTCAGGCTTCCAGTTTTATTCTGAGAAGTCGTTATGCCATCTGTACCTCCAACCTGAAGGCATCCCAAGGTCCCAAACCTCCACCTATTCCTAGGTCGATCCACGGACTTATCAACACCTCAAAGCAACATGTCCCAACGCATCAAAAGGCTTCCTTTTCCATCTACTATTATTTTATGTTTCCTGTGTTTGTTCATGACACATCCAACCCCTCTGCAGCCCAGGCTCAGCATCGTCACCCCCTGTGTATCTATGAGCCTCCTCTCCCTCCTGTCTTACAGCAAATGGGCCAGAGGAAGGAGAGACTGGAGTTCTAGAGCCCAGGACAAGGCTATAACAACACCCAGAACATTCTTCCTCTGGTCTGTTCCTGGAGGCATAGCTCCTACCTTATCATTTTCCTGCTGAAAATCCACTATGAGTGTCTACACTATCCGTAAAACAAATATAAATTTCTTGAACTAGCATATGAGGACCTTCACCTTCCAACTTATCTTCCCAAGTTCTTCCCTACAGACGTCCTTGGCCTTCTTTACCTCCATGCCCTTCCTCATGCTGTCTCTAATTCTAAAGCTGCCATGATTTGCCCTATTTTTCCAAGTTCACAGATTCCCTAGCCTCCCAAGCTTGGCTCAAATACCACATTCTTTATGAAGCCCAGGTCATGTCACCTCTCCTGCCGAACTTCCATAGCAATTATCACCCTACTCTTGCATTATGATTATTCATATGCATGTCTTATCCCCAGCTCCATGTTATATTTGGAAATGCCTCACGTTTGCTAATCTCTGATTGTGTAACAGGCACTGTGCTTTATGCAAAATAACCCATTTAAGCTTCACATCAACATTATGATGTAGGTACTATTGTCATCTCTATTTGACAAATGAGAAGCCCCTGTGCAGAGCAGTTAAGTAACTTGCCTAAGGTCTCATGGTGGCGAGGGGTAGAGCCTGGTAGCCAGTCCAGGCTCTATATCCATGGTCTCTCTCAGCTCCTCTCGGTTGACTTTGTATCCCTTGAGGGCAGGATCCCCATCTGGTTCAAGTTTACACCTATCAGGATACTCACAAGCACGGCACCTTATACACATTATACACCCAGTTATAACTTATTGAATGGGCGTGTTTTCACCTTGTAAGCCCAGTTATTTACAAACTCTGCTAGAGCAGAAAACTGCTTCTCCGGCCAAGCTGGGAACATAATGCGTTTGGTAAAATCACGTTGACTGATTGGGATACGGAATCCGATTAAAAGACGAGATTTCTCTACTCTCACGTAACAACAGTTAGTGTAGAAAGGGTCCCTGCTTCACTGGCGAGTCAGAACTGAGTAATCTCATCAAAAGAGAACAGACGTTGACGTAACGAAGTAATAGGGAACAAGCAACGATGAGGCCTTAGAGTCCATTTCAAAATTTTCTAGTTTCTGTTGCTTAGCTGCTATTATTACTGATAATAATAACCAGTCACTCCATACCAGACACTCTGCTGAAATCTCCCCCCAGATTATTAACACTCACATCAACACAACCGTTCTGAGAATGAGGAGACCAAAGCTCTAAGGAATTAGCCAATTTTAATGAATGACCATTCAATGAACAGCCACGATGTGCCACCACGTTCCAAAATCTCAGTCTAGTCCTTACAACCACCCTTGGATGGGTACTAATATTCTCTCTATTTGTGGATAAAGCGGTTGAGGCACAGAGAGGTTAATTAATAACACCGCAGAGCATGCAAGTGACAGATTCTGACCTTGAACCTAGGATTTCATGAATCAGGAGCCTGTCCTCTTTACCATGGTGCCAAATTGGCTCTCGACTCCAAGAGACTGACCTTAGCAATAGGGCTGAAACTTGTCTTCCAGACTCTAAGGCCCATGGTGATGGTGTCGATAAAAATAGATATAGCCCAGCCCTCTCACGTGGCCATATGACTTATAAAGTAACCAAATCACAGAGCACGATGCCAGAGAGAACAGCCGGAGAACTAAAGAAGAAAACCAAATTTCCCTGTGTCCCATGACTATAACAATGGAAGGAGTGACCATCATCCCCAAACTTGTAGCAGAGGGGAGAAAAAGATTAAAATCTAAGGTATATCATATATCAGCATCCCTCCAAGCTATGTGGTTCACGAGCACCAGCTGCTCCTGTCATAGCTTGAGCCTGTGCTGGTGTTGACTGACTGTCCCTGAACAAGAATCTACAGCCTTCAGCTCTCTTTGCTGAGATTTCATATTATCACAGGTCACCTCTGACAAAGTAAAGTTCTTTCTGTACTCTGCTAGCTAAAGAACTTTGAACTTGAAAATGAATGGGGTTTGCCTATTCTATCCCTACTGCTCCTTTCTTACCCCCTGCCTCCCAGCCCAAGGACTGGAGTGTCCGTTTTCGCCATCTCGGAGTTGATGGCCAGAGGCACCTTGGCTCTCCCTCTTCTCTCTGGGTCATTCGCAAAGGATTCTGGGATAAAACAAAATGGCTGACAGCCCTCTTTGAGGTAGATCATCAGGCAGCTGATGACAGCCCCATAGTGAGCTGTGCACACTGGTACAGAGAAGCGCGGGAGCACGTGGGACAGAGTGCAGTCCAGCAGATTTCATGGTCCACGTTTAAGTGCAGATATGACTGCAGAGGACAATCCATAACCATTTATTGCTTTAAAAAGGAATATGTGGCCTAGCTACTCATCTTGAACATCAGGCACTATTTTGGGAACCGATACAGTTAGAGCTACCTGCTAAACATATACAGACATGGGTAACAGGGCTCATTCTAAGGCTTTACCCCAAAGCATCTCTTAAATGAAAAATAAGTGGGCTGTTGGGATGACGAGACCATCCGCAGATGCTTTCACAAGGATTAATGGCACTGGCGGTCTACTGGACATTCTAAGTGTCAATCATTTTAACTATTTGCTTCCTCAGTGTCGAAGCTCCTTAGGAGCGGGGGCCTCTCGTTTCCCCGTGAACCCTCAGTGCCTGGCACTGAGTAGAAAAGCACAAATATTTGTGAATTTAATGAAAGAATCATATATTTTGAAAACAACTCATAATATTAACAAAATATTTATGTATAAAAATTGCACCGTAAAGAGACTTCTGTATTTTCTTACTTGCAGGGTCTAGAATGCCAACATGGAAATCGTTGGGATATATAAAAGGCTCTATGATACGCTGTTCACTTCCACCATGGCCCTATGAGAGCTACAAATATTCTTAACCCCATTTAAAAAATTATGAAGCTAAAGGTGATGACTGAGGGAGGAGATTAACTCGCCTGACGTCCAGCTCTAGAGGCTGACATTACGTTGTGCCTCTAAGGATAACATTTCTAGGGGTTTGCTGTTGCTATTGTCTGTTTCGGTTTTAGTACGATTACACCTTTGGAACTCGTTGTTTTTCCAATCTGTCAAAACTTAGGAATGGCTCCTATCTCTGGTTCCTTACTACTCATGGGTTGCTGCGAAATGCAATAAAATGGAAATGACAGGACCCCAAGAGACAAAGATGATATAGTTTATCGTTCCTCCCTTTTTGAAATACTTTCATCATTTGGTTCATAGGGTAGACTTTCTCTTGCTTTTTGCTCCTATTCACTAGCAGTTCCCTCTCCAGCTCCTTGGCTGGCCTAGCCTGTGTAATGCTGGAGCTGTGCTCCCAGACTATTCCTCAGGGTTCTTTTCTTTAACTGAACTCCCCTCCCTGGTCATCTCATTTGGTTTCATGGCTTTAAAAACCATATGTAGTCATTGATATTAATGACTCTCAAATTTGTATCACCAGTTTAAACTTCTCCTCTGAGCTCCAGACTTGTATCTCCAATTGCTTAATATGCCCAATTCCTAATCATCTCCCCTGTACGTTCCTCCTGTGATCTATCTCAGGACGTGGCAACTCCATTCTTGAGATGCTCAGGCGAAAGAAAAACCTTTAAGTCATAACTGATTCCTCTTTTTTCTCACCTCACTTTCACACCAGCAACAAATCCCACCCATTCTACCTTCAAAATACATCTGATTGGACCATCTTGCATCCTCTTCACCACCACCACCTGGTCATGCCATCGCCTCTTGTCACCATGACTGCAATCACCTCTGAACTTATTCCCCACTCGTATCTCTTTTCGACACAGTAGGCAGAGGAAGGCTTTTAACTGAGATCATGTCTCTCCACTACTCAAAACTCGCCAGGGGCTTTGTCTTACTCAGGAAAAAGGCAGAATTCTCACTGTGGCCTACGAGGTCCTAAAAATAGGTCTACCTGCCTGTGATCCCTCTTCTATCACTCTTTTTGCTTGCTCAGTTTCAGCTGCACTGGCCTCCTTCTAGGAGCTCAAATTTTTGAAGCATGCTCCTCCCCGCAACCCTTTGCACTGGCTGTTCTCTTTGCCCAGAATGTTCTTCTCCAGATCCCTGCAGGGCTCCTTTCCTCACTTCTTTTAGGTGTCTGCTCAGTGTCAGTTTACCAGAGAGGCCTTCCCAGGCCTCTCTGATAATATAAAATTACAACCCCATTCCCACTCTGCGCTCCCCATTTTGCTTAATCTTCCTTCTTTCTGCACTAGCACTTACCGCCTAAGAACGTGTGCTTGTTTGTTTCTTATCTCTTTCCTCCTTCATTAGAATGTAACCTCCATGAATACTGTTTTGCTCACCACTGTATCTCCAATGGCCTAAACAGTGCCTGGTACAGGTAGGCACTCCGCCACCAAATAAAAGACTAGTGGTTTTATTTCCTATTAAATACAGTGCCCTCCAAAACCGATGAATTCATCACACCCTTTTATTCCTTTACAGGAAGCGTCCAAACACTCCTCAGTTTCAGCTGGAATTGCTTATGTTAAGGGCTGACAAACAAAGGAAGCAGCCCACAGCCTACAACCCTCTGGCCCTCTATGCTCCAGCAACCGAAAGAAGTGTCCTGTTTCCTCTTTAAAACGTTTCCCATTGCCGAGAAGGCTGAATTTGAAGTCTGATGATAAAATCGACTCGGCCTCCCCCATGGCTTGGACCCTTTGGAACTTGCAGAGAAGAAGGCAAAGAGGAAAGCCTTCCCTGAATTTATTAGGGAGATCCGCAGGCACTAGGGTTCCCATATGCAATTAAGTCCCTCTCAGATAGAACATGCTGCTATGCGACATGGAAGAATGCAGTGACCTATGACATCTTCTCCTAGATATAATGGTCAATGTATTTAAATTTTCGATTCTCACAGGGTAGAAAAATAATGATCTAGTTGGTACCAAGGGAATTTCAGGCCCCACAGGAAGGGTTTTGCTTTGTTTTGTTTTAATAAAATTATTTGTAACTTGATATTTTGAATCCTTCTCCCCTACACCAGTGACCACACCTGGGAGCATACACACACCCCTTTGCTTTCTTTCTTCGTTAGGCACATCAGCCGGGATGAAGAGCGAGAGGGAAAAAGCTAGAACACTAAAACAAATCATGACGTTAGATGTCTAACCTAAGAGGGAGCAAGGGTCGATAACAGTTGTGGCAGGGAAGTCTCTGGATCTAACATTGCTCTGGACCTAATTTTAAAAAGGTGGGAATGTAAACTGATGCAGCCACTATGGAACAATATGGAGGTTCCTTAAAAAACTAAAAATAGAGCTACTGTATGATCCTTCAATCCCACTGCTGGGCATATATCCAGAGAAAACCATAATTCAAAAAGAGACATGCACCCCAATGTTCATAGCAGCACTATAGCTAAGACATGGAAGCAGCCTAAGTGTCCATCAACAGAGGAATGGATAAAGAAGAGGTGATACATATATGCAATGGAATATTACTCAGCCATAAAAAAGAATGAAGTAATGCCATTGGAAGCAACAGGATGGACTTAGAGACTTTCATACTAAGTGAAGGAAGTCAGACAAAGACAAATATCATATGATATCACTTATATGTGGAGTCTAAAAAAATGATACAAATGAACTTATTTACAAAACAGAAACAGACTCACAGACTTAGAAAACAAACTTACGGTTACCAAAGTGAAAAGGGAGTGGGGAGGGATAAATTAGAAGTTTGGGATTAACATATACACACTACTATATATAAAATAGATAAACAACAAGGACCTACTGTATAGCACAGGGAACTCTATGCAATATTCTGTAATAACCTATATGAGAAAAGAATCTGAAAAAGAATAGATACACGTATAGGTATAAATGAATCACTTTGCTGTACACCTGAAACTAACACAACATTGTAAGTCAACTATACTCCAATATAAAATAAACAATTTTTTTTAATTTAAAAAAGAAAAAGGGGGTTTGACCAGCACACTTCAACTTCCCACGTCTGTATTATAACAGCTGATGAGTTTGCACACCTTCTCCATCGTGATACACCCTGAGCACCGTAACCCCAGAAAGACACAGAGCATCCGATTCTGATTCTACCAACAGCACTACTGAGAGACCTTGATGAATCGTGCAACGATACCTGCGTGTTTATGTGATCAGATCTATCCTTTAGGTCAATTTCCTTTGCTTTTGTCATTGGTTCTGGGATCTGTGGCTTCTGACTTGAGGCATAATGCCTTCCCTAGGCCATGCAATTCACCCTTGACAGTCAACCCCTTTTAAGTCAAATCTTCTAACAATCCCTATGCTCAGGGGAGTGGGTCACAGGACCATCTGTTTCTGTTTCTGGGACATAAACTAACTTTTGAGTTTCTCTCTACTAGCATAAGGCAGTGCCTCAGACAGGGAGCTGTCTGAAATTTTCCCCTTTAAGATTTGTAGAAAAAGCAAACGAAACTCAAGTATCCTACATGTAAGATACACTTGACTACTTCGTGTGTGTCCATAATCACTCCAACTTACTGACAGATGTTGTATCTGAAAGCAAGAACAAAGCATCCAGCAATTTCCATACACAATCTAATAGCTAGGGAACACTGTTCCTTTTTTGAAAAGGATGCTTGATGAAGCCAATAGGTTCTAATGGAATTTATGCGCTGACATTCAGATGGCTAAGTCTTTGAAAATAGATCACTTAAAGGCAAAAGAAGTGTTTTCATAGTTGAAGGATGCATAAAGCCCTACGAACTGTCCGGGACTAGTTTCTTTCAAAAGTTATCCATGTCTTCCAGCTTACATACAATCATTTAAGAAATATTTGTGTGCCTACTGATACACCAGATTCTGTTTCATGTCCTGGAGTGAAGTAGTGAACAAAGGCAAGGCGTCTGCCCTCCTGGAGCCCCCAATCTAAGTGGGTGACTATATCGCCATATAGATTGGCTCAAATGGGCTTTCTGTGGTAGTGGTTTGCAGAGAGGATAATATAATTCAGGACCAGAGGAATTTGAGTAAGACAAAAGAACCCAGGAATATTTGAGATACTTCTCCCTCCTCCCTGACGCCTTTTCTGTCCAGGCTGAGCTCCTGTGTATGTGCTTCTATCAGAGAACTTACCCCTCTTGGATTTCTTATTGAAATCCCCTCTCACCAGATTTTTTTTTTTCCTGCTTGGAAGGCAAGGATTACATCTGCTCATCTCCACCTTGTTTGTGTGGTATCCCTAACACCTACCACGTGGCCAACATGCCACAGATGCTTGTTGAATGAAAATCAGGAAGGTGAGAAGAAACAGTGGATCGGAACGGTTGGTCAAAGCGGAGTAAAAAGCTGTAGGCCACGAGGACCTAAAAGTCAGGAATCAAAACCAGACACTGTCGGGGATCATAAGACACACCTCATGAAGAGACGGAGGACCCATGAAAGCCAGGCCAAGCTGAGCCGAGCCTGTTCCTACGAACAGGGATTCACTCTGACACATCCTCCTGGGGCAGGACTCAGTGTTCAGTTCTCAGAGTCTAGTCTGGGGTTAAAAGTTGGCTCCTGTGTGCAACAATTTCCCATACTTGATGGTTTCAATTCAGTGAGGCTCTTCCTATCACAAATCAGCAAATACACGGTGCTGAGGGAAGGTGTGTGCTAGCAGGCAAATGAAATATAAGGAGAACCTACCAGGCACAGGTTAAAAAACTTCATCGTTTATAAAATTTCAAAAACCTCATCATGTTAGTCATCAGTATGCCTGTCCTACAGGTAAAGCCACTTGGGCATAGGTTCAGATGTGGTTAAGTAATGGCCTGGAGTCAGATAGCTATTGCTTTCGTTCATGCATTATTCATTAATTTATGAAGTATTTATTAATGCCTATTATACGCCATGCACTGCTAGGTCCTGAGAAGACAAAAATGCCTCAGAGCTAGCAAGTGGGGATTTCAATCTTGTTCTGTGTGACTCCAAAACCTACATTCTTCCCACTATACGGAGGCTCCTTGGTGAAGAAAGCATTTCAGTAATTTAATAATTGACACGACTCCCACTTAGCAATGCTGTTTTTTCAATTTCTCACCTTACTGGGGCTGGTGGCAGGTGGGTGGTTGCAGCTGGAAGACTTTCATTGAAGGGGTAGCTTCCTCTTTCTTAAATAAAGGATAAACACCCAATTGTTTCTTGATCTTAGTCAAGTGCAAATAGAACTTCAAACCCCAGGGTCATTCTTTTTGTCCACACTCCACCATTCACTACCACTGCTGCCCCTAAATCCTGCCGAGACTTTTTTTTTTTAATTCCAGAGAGCACTACGTTCTACGAACAGCCTCAGAAAATGCAAGTGCCCTTCTGCAGCAAAAGTCCTCAGAGTTCTTGGGCAAACCAAAATCTAATGAAAACCCAATAAAATTAAAAGCATATGAGATGAGGTTATTTAATTGGATTGCTTAATTCCTTTTGTTACACAGAGTAGTATTTATTCCACAACCCTCATATCTAAAAAAAAAAAATGCCATATTGCCTTTTTTTCTAAATATAGTAACGTCTGGCTCTGAATCCTGACTTGCAATAATGTCAATCTCAGTCATGTTCAGGGAAGCTTTCCCCTCCCCAGGGCTGGGTAACAATCCCAGGAGATTTATACAGTCCACAAAATTTGGAGCAAAGCAGCTGGTCCTAAGTCCATCAAGATTGCTGCCAAGATGCTGATTTTCTAAGTCTGTGTGGTCCATTTGCGGGCAGGGATCCAGTAGTTCTTTACCCTTCTTAGACACAGAGACTGTGGTCCCCAAGTTCTTGGTGTTTCAGGATCAGCATCTTGCTCTCCATCACCCTACCACCTCCTGGGTAGTATACGGGCAGGGCTGAAGGTCTCTGCTACCTATGAAGCCCCTGCCATGCCCTTCTCTCCAGCCTCCAAAGCGAGGCTTCGCCAGGCTTGGCAACTTGGCCTCACCCTGTCCAAGTCTCGGGACCCATCCCCTATGAGGACCACTCAAATTTTCACCTCCAAGAGACTTTGGGAAATAAAAGTCGTCAGAGCAAAAGGAAGTCCCAGATCTCCAGGACACAAAGCCTAGCCTTTCTTGATGAGAAAGAAAAAACTCATTTTTATTCTGTATTGTTTTGTCCCCAATTTTTCTCACTTTGACGAGTCAACGGGAAAAAAAACACACCTGCCTCTGCTGCAAAGCGGTGGCGCTCAACCACACGTGAACATGAGAATCACCTGGAACGCTTTTAAAATATGCTGATTCCAGGGCCCTACCCTGATCCAAATGATGGGAATCTCTAGGGAAGGGTGCTGGGTGCAGGTCTCCCCAGGTGACCCATGCACAGCGAGGGTGGAGAACTCCTTTCCGGACTGAGGTCAGAGGTGACAACTAGGGAAGTCAGAGGCGGCCGGCAGATACCCTGATACAGGTATGGAATCACAGGGGAAAAATAAGTGAGTTCTGGGTGTGATAAAAGGAAAATCCTGGGGGAGAGATCAGGTATCCCCATTTCCTTTTAATCAAGGATCCAAAAGCTAGGCCACGGCTGACCCAAGACCCTCCAATCACCAAAGGCTGTCATCTGCGGGCCCCTCGGCAGGTCAGGTGTGCTTCTCTAGAACATAGCCTGATTCCTTTTTCCTCTTTTTTGCTAGGCCTTTATAATGTTGCCTCACGAGACGCCTTCTCCCTGAGTACGGGCGACTAGGAAGATGATCTGTCAGCTATAAGCGAATCACCAGGAGAAACTAATATCTCGCAGACTCCTCCAAAACTAGGGAATGATAAATGCACAATGGATGAGAAGTTTGAAACGGAAAGCTTGCCAACAAACCAGCAAGTACTTATTGAATGTTCTCAAGGTACCTGACACTATCTATGCCATGACACTTGTGGCCCTTTCCTCTCCTTTCCCCAATCCACTCCCAAACCCCTCCTTGACAAGTGTGAGTGACTTTCTCTGATAACTTCAACGAAGAGCAAGTAAAACCATTTTGAATGAATAACACTCTTTACATTCCCTAAAGAAACGGAAGTGCTTTGCAGCTAGGGACAACCGAGCCTCAAAACATATAAGGGAACTGTTCAGAGTTGCCCAGTGGCCGATTTTGGAAGAGAAGCAAGTGCTCTCCACTCCTCCTCAGTAACACAGTTCCTTCTCAGTGGCAGGAGTCAGCGTATCTAAACGAGGTTCCAAAGCTAACAGGTATCCATCTTTTTCTTTGGCACGTATTTTTTTCTACCTGGAAACAGGGAGCGCATGTTAGTCTTCTTGCCGAAAGGTGAGGAACGTTTATGGTTGGGATCACACAATGCTAAATAATTTGTGTGACTTAGAAGTAAATGTATTTCAAACAAACTTTTGAAATCACAGCTCATCTATAGGTGGCTATGGATGTGTTGAACGCGAGCAGAAGTCTAGTCACTGCAGTATTTACGGTCCCAGGGATCAAGAACCTTTCCTTTAATGATTTTCAGTTGTAAAACCCTGAGTTGACTTAGAGTTAAGCCTCACTATCCACTGCTTTTATTATTTTGGCTTTTTAAAAACTGAAAAATAGGTGGTTGGGAAATTAGGAGGTTGGGATTAATATATACACACCGCTATATATAAAAGAGATAACCAACAAGGACCTACTGTATAGCACGGGGAACTCTACTCAATATTTTGTAATAACCTATATGGGAAAAGAATCTGAAAAAGAATAGATATAAATATACATATAACTGAATCATGTGATATCCACCTGAAACTAACATGACATTGAATCAACTATACTTCAATTAAAAAGTAATAAATAGGGGCTTCCCTGGTGGCGCAGTGGTTGAGAGTCCGCCTGCCGATGCAGGCGACACGGGTTCGTGCCCCGGTCCGGGAGGATCCCACATGCCGCAGAGCGGCTGGGCCCGTGAGCCATGGCCTGCTGAGCCTGCACGTCCGGAGCCTGTGCTCTGCAACGGGAGAGGCCACAGCAGTGAGAGGCCCGCGTACAGGGAAAAAAAAAAAAAAAAAGTAATAAATAAATAAATAAAAGATATTAGAAGGGATTAAGTACATTTCTGAAGAAAAAAACTGAAGTATAGGTGATTTACAATATTATGTATATATAATTATTATTAGTTTTCTTTTTTATGAAGCAGATCAACGATACAGAAAGGCCCCTATTTTATCCTACAGTTGCAACTAATTGTAGTTCTGATGATTTTCTGATTCAGCCTTGACTGACTAAGACTGTACAGAGCAGACCACACCAGGAACAGCCCAAAGCAGTGTCCACCTCCACCAGCAAAATGCTAAGAAAGTGCACATGCCCTCACTCTTCCCTGCATTGCCATGACCAGGTTCTCCTGTGCAAATATCCCTTCAGACCAAGATAAGGGGAGGAAAAGTGGTCTACATGGAATCATAGCGTGTTTAGAGAAGCACCTCAGCAGTCACTGAATCCAAACTTCTTGGGAGTTCATTCACACCAATGAGGGGGAAAATTCACATGTGAAGCTCCAGAAGGTATCATAAAAAGCTACTGAAAGCTGTAATACTGAATACTAGTTTGCACACTTCTCTTTCCAAATTAAAAACCTCCTCTCTCATGTGCTACCCTGCTCTGCCTACCCACAGCCAGTACTTGTTGACTAGTTAATCCTCTTGGTATTCTGTGAGATCAATTCTTTAGGCTTTATTAGAGTTTGGCCTGGGGAATTCCAAGTAGGAAGGAAATGTATTATTCATCTGCAAGGATAGGCAGGATTGATATATGGAAGAGGTAACCATCTGTTATCCGCTGAGGTCAGAATGAGACAGGAGAGCCCTAAAGATATAGCAGAAAAGACTAAAATGCGATATGAGGAAGGTCTTACTGAAAGGGAGGGTTAAACACGACCATAAGTTATCAAGATTGGATTACAGTTATTTACAAACGGAATACAGAAACCTCTCCTCTGGGCGTGTTTAAAGTACCTTATGACTGGAATTCTGTAAGAACACAACTCTGCGGAAATAGCCATTAAAATAAGATTATTTGGGGTCGATTTACCCAATTTTAGCGCCTTGATACTCACGCACTTGACGTGAGCTCCACAAAAAATGCATAAACTGTGTTTAATTCTCCCTGTCCTCCGTTTAGCATGGCATTATGTGCAAATAAACAGGCAATGAAGTATTTTCGTTGCTCTCTGTTTAACAAGGTAGGCAGTTGTGCCTAATACTTTTGTCTAGAACCAACATCCAGAGACCCAGATTCCTGGGGTCTGTCCCCTGTGACAATGTGACAAAGCCTCAACCATTTAGTCAATAATGTGTGATATTCTCTCTGCTCCTGCAGCCAGGTGCTTTCACTTTAGGTCACCAGTAACCTGCAATTTGTCATATCTGGGAGATCTTTTCTGACTTGGTCTTTCTTGACCTACGTGGCCATGGGCACTGCGAATCTCTTCAGTTTTCTGGAAACGTTTTCTCTTTTGGCTTCTAAGGCAACGCACGACTCTCCCAGTGCGTTCCCATCATCTCCCCTCTCGTTCAGCCTCTCTCACGCCTTGAGAGTTGGGAGTTCCTCAGGCTTCTGTCTGCTCGTACTATTTACCGAATAACTCCATCCAAGTCACTGGTTTCGACTCACACCTCCTTCACTTACACCTCCTCGATCTCCCAGGCCCCCGCGTTAGAATGAATGAAATGGTCATCTCCATTTGGATGTCCCTGACACACCCCAAGTCAATTCATCCAAAGCATCTCATTATCCTTCCTTTCCCAAACTTGCTCCTTCTGCACCCCCTGTATGGGCGGACAGGTACCGGCATTCATGCACACACCCATGGCAGGAGGCTGGAAGGCACCCACAGCTCCTCTCTCACATGCCCCGTTAGAATCTCCTTTCCTCCTCCCCTCCTCTCCATTCCCACTGCTCCTGCCTTGATTTAGGCCCCTAGGATCACAATAGATTCCTTCCTGAGCCGGGCTTTCTGTTTCACTCCCCTCCACCAAATGCTAAACTTCAGCCCTCTGGAGCTACTACTGGAGTGCCATGCTTTCCTCTTACCTCTGAGCCTTTGCACAGGCCTGGAACACCTGTCTCCATCACACTCCCTATTTCCTGAGACTTATGATCTGGAAAGGCCCACCACTGTGCTTCCAGAGGACTCCCTGCACACCTCTGGCCTGGCGTTTATTACCTTGTACCCTAATTGCAGGTTTGTCTGCCTCCGTCTGCTGGCTGTAAGATCCCTGAAGATGGGGACCATGTCTGATTCGTCTGTGTGCCTCGAACAAGGCCTTGCACAGAGGAAGTGTCCAGTAAATGCCTCGGGAATGAATGATGAGCTTCGCTGGCCCAGGGTCTTAACCTCAGCCTGTTGCACCAATATAGTCACTGTTTAACTTCTAGTTGTTATTGGTCAAGCCAGGCCACTGGAGGGGGAAGCAGGCAGAAAGAAAGGGCCGATGTCACATGCATCGGAGTAGCTGGCTGGGTTAAAGGGTCTCAGGAGCGGGCACCTCGATTGCCCTCTCTGGCCAGTTGCTCCGGTTTGAGCGCGCTCAGCAACAGTGCGGCTCCTTGTTTCTTAGCCTTCAAGTCTTCCCTTTACTGGCAGCTCCCTGATGTCAGGAGCCATGGTTTCCAGTTCTCCAGTGTCATCACAGGACTTTGCCAAGGGAACCTCCACCTCAGAAAGAACGAAAGGAACAGACCAACGGGATGTCCTCGAGCCTTAGTTGAATTCCCACTATGCCTGTTGTTCAGGTTTGGCGTGACTCAGTTTTCAGGGGCAATTCCATCCCGCGAGCCTCAGCCCGCCAAGAACCCAGCGACTCCTAGTTCAACATGAGTCCAGCATTTACCTATGGATCCTCAGAAAGAGGATGGAATGGAATGGAATGGAAAGCCTATGTCTAACTCACTGCGCCTCTCCAACTGAGTCAAAGAGTTACTCACTGTTGTGCATCTTGGTTCCTTTGTGTGTGTGTGAGTTAACCCTATGTTTGCCCCTCTGAAGCTAATATTTCCTTTAGAAGCAACATCCTTGCTGCTTTTGCAACAATAAAAAAGTCATGAACTGAAACCTGTGTGTTGACTATTGCAGAAACATAAAGACAATGCAATACCACCTGCTTATTTTCCAAGGGTAACGAGTTTGTGGTATAACGGCATCGTCAACATTTGCATACAGATGTACACTTTTAGGGAGGCTAAACTGTTACTCTTTATACTATACCAGTTGATCTTTTTGCATTAAACCTACAGAATTGTCGTATGTTCCTCTTCAGATTTCTGCTTTTTTATGGACAAGCAATCGGTATGTAGGATTTTCTCACCCAGGCAATCATGCAAATGGATGTTCTCTCTTTCTACCACGTGTAATGCCAGACTTTTATGGGGAGACGACTCTAGAGGAAGAATACATAAAAATTCCCAAACAGTTAAAGGTAACCACCAGCAAAGCTTGTGGAATCCACTGCATCTGGGCCAGGATGAGAGCTAAACGTTCTCATCCTGCCAAAAGGTTCTGAATGGTAGTAGTTAAGATTTATTTGTCCACGAATCTTGCTCTAAGGTGGCACCTGGCCTTCTCAACTTTCTTCCATTTCAGTTGACAAATAGATGGCTTTTTTAATGTATTTTTTTAATTAACTAATTTATCTATTTATGGCTGCATTAGGTCTTCATTGCTGCGCACAGGCTTTTCTTTAATTGTGGCGAGCAGGGTGGATACTTAACCACTGCGCCACCAGGGAAGCCCCAGACAGATGTTTTAATAAAGGTCTTAGTTTATTTAGAGCTTAGAGATACAACTCGTTGCTTCCTTAGATTCCCTTCTGAAGCTATAAGCTGCAATTCCAGTTGCCGCCCCTAAGACGAAAATCCTAGTTTCAGTAGCAGCGAACCTCGCTGGAGTCTTCGAAGAGAGGGAAAAGGAGGCCCAAGTGCTGTGGGCCTTGCTGCTCCGGAGATTCCATCTGACAAGTTACACATGCAAAGACAGAGAACCTCCACTGGCAGGATCATATTCTGTAGGGTTTTATGTAATTACAGTTAAGGCATTAAGATGTTTTTCAAGTCTGTCTTGTGAGTTGATTGATTCGGCTACGTCCATTTTCATAGAAAACCCATTACAGCAGAGTAGTGAACGGTACCAGGCTCTGAAAATCAGACTGGCTGGGTTGGCGTCTTATCTCTGAATCTAGCCATGTAGGCTTTGGCAAAGTTTATTACCTTCTTGTCTCACTTTTTTTGGTTGTGAAATGGGAATAATAAATAATTGCTTCAGGCATCGTTTGAGATGAAATGAGTAAACGTATACTTGAAACTATACTTGCACATAACAAGCATCCCATAGATAATGGTATTTTGTTAATATTACGACCATCTTTTATTTGAGAAACCTTTAAGAATAACCAATATTTAAAGGCCTATGTATAACAATAGAATAGATTGATCTTCACAGACATATCATCGATGTCTCCAAAGTTACAACCATGGTTTAGAAGGAGACATTGGGCTGCTTTTTGCTTTTTTGACAACTGAGATGCTACTTTAAACCTGAACAATGTAAAATCCCCCAACAGAAGCTGACCCAAACCTGAAATATCAGTCCTGCTCTTGGAAGTTGTAGGTTAAATGAGGAGGGTCCTGTTTCTGTCCTGCAATGAACTGTCAGCCTCTGAGGAATCACCAGCACCGACCAAACAGCAAATAACAGCCCGCTCTGGACCCCATAACCAAGCTTGCCAGTCCACTCCCAATACGCTGGGATCTTTCCCATTCTTTGAAACCAGCTCTATTTCTGAGAAACAGACAAATACACAGGCCCTGGCCTACGAAGTTCTGCCCCACTCTCAAGTCCTAGCTGGTTGCTGGAGTACAGAGGCATTTTCCTGTCCTTTAACCAGACTTCCAGTGCCCTTGATGAAGTCTGCGACAGCAGACGTAACAGACGAAGCACCAAAATGCAATTCCCAAGTCCCTGGTTTGAGTGATTAGATGACTCACTGGCTCTGTGGCTCTGGGTAAGTCCTCGCTTCCGTGAGCCTTATTTACAAAATGAGGTTAATAATGCCCAAGTCAGAGACGATTGTGAGAAGTGACGTAGTCATGCATGCAGGGAAACAATCAGATCATAACGAATATCACTG
This sequence comes from Aethalodelphis obliquidens, assembly GCF_003676395.1. Classification (NCBI taxonomy): domain Eukaryota; kingdom Metazoa; phylum Chordata; class Mammalia; order Artiodactyla; family Delphinidae; genus Aethalodelphis; species Aethalodelphis obliquidens. The sequence goes on from NW_020837995.1 coordinate 1,834,188, forward strand.
ACCCAAATTCTTAGCCTTCAACTTTATTTTTCAGTCTGCCGATTTGCCTGGGACCCTATCATCCTTGCTCTGTAAGCCCCAGGCTCCTCTCGGGACCTGACCTCTGACCTCTAGATCTTCTGGGTTCTCTTCCATTCAGCCAAATTCTGGCAGGCCGCTGCAGGTGCCACAGACACGTTAATAATCCCGACGCTAACAGAACCTGCTCGTCTGCCTCACTAATATGATTATACATTCTTTGCAGGGTTTTTTTTTGTTGTTGTTTGTTTTTTAATTTGGGCTCCTCTTTCCTGACGATCCTGACAACTTCTAACAGAGCTTCGCAGCCCATGGGCACTCTTTTTCATCCAGTCCTATGTGGGAGGCTCTACCAGGCAAATAGGAACTGTTAGTATCCTGAAAGGTGCATGAGGGTGAAAAAGAGAGAGAGAGGAGATTAGGGTACAGGATCGAATAGGTGTAATGACTGACAGCCCTTGCTATCTGCTGGGGAAAAGAAGGAGAAAGCCACCATTTACTGAGTGCCTATTACGCACCGGTTCCATGCTAGGCAGTTTGTAAACAGTACTTCATCAATAGTGATTATAAGCTCATATGCATTTCACAAAGGAGAAAACTAATAAGGCTCCAGCTACATGTCATTTACCCAAAGCTACACAGTGGAAGGGATGAAATGAGAATCCAGGTCTGCTGGGGGGCTGGGGAAGGAGAGAAATAGGGGAGGGAGATTAAGAGGTACAAACTTCCAGTTGCACAATAAATGAGTCATGGGTATGAAATGTACAAAGTAGGGAGTTAAAAAAAAAAAAGAAAGAAAAGAATCCAGGTCTGCTGGAAGAGATAGGGGAAAAGTCACCTCATCTTTATGTTGCCTCTGCCAGCGCTGGGTTGCTTCAGCCACCTCAACGAGCCTCCAAAGACCCAAAGCACACCCCATCTCTGCTTCTTCCAGAGATCACTGCAAAGCTCAGAAGGGCTGGGTATAGGCACTGGAACTTGTGAGCTGGAAAGTCAGTAAGCATGTCTCCCACTTTGGAGCAGGGCAGTGACGGGCACCCCGGATAGGAGACACACAGTATTGCTCTGTTTCCTGTGGTCCAGAGCGCGTGTTCTGGAAGTCTTTTCTTTCCTGGCACCTACAGGTGCACTCGAACTGGGCATGACCAAAATCTGTTTACTTGCTGGGAAGATCAGGGAGCCTGGGCTGATGCTTCTGCAAAGATAAGGATCCTGCATACTCTGCAGTCTAAACAAAGGCTACGTATATCATCCGTAGGTTTCGCCTCAGCACTCCGGCTCTGTAAACTGCAGTACAGAAACCTCAGACTTGGGGCAGCCTGAGATAAAGGCAGGAAACGTGCCTTTGCTGCGGGCAGAGCTGCAGTGCATGGCTTGGGGCTGGGCGGCACCCAGTCCCTCCCCTCTCTCCTCCTGGCCTGAGGAATCAATTATGTGTTAGAAACTCACGATCAGGCTCTTGTTTTCCCAAATCGAGTGCAGCCAATAGACTCAAGAGCTAATTAGTTAGCAGGATGTTTTTTTGTGTGTGTAGAAGGGCATTGGAGAATATCAGACTCTTGCTCAGACCTTTTGGGTGAGGCCATGCAGATGAGTGATGCCCCCAGCATTCTTCCATCGAGGGGGGTTCCTGCTAAGGTGTCAATGGAACTAGCTCCATGCTGCTGCCTTATCTCTTGCTCCATCCTCTTTAGGTCTCAATCCTTCAGTCACAGGAAGGCAGGGGACAGGGGACTGAGATGGGAGAGAGAACCCCTGGATACTCTGCTCTCTAATAGGGAATGACAGGACTGCCCCTAAGCAAAAATTCACAATAGGTTTACATTTCCTTTGGGGTATTCTCCCACCTCATTCAGACTGCATTCCACTTCCCTGACTCCCCTTTGTCTCTCTCCTTCCAAAATGTCAGTGTCTTCAGCACTTCCCTCTGGCTGAATACCTTCGTTTCACACTGACACAGGCTCCAGGTCTTTGGAGCAAAGAGATCCTTGCTTCAAAGTTACTGACCTCCTACACACTTCGTCAAAACTTCCAGGCTCATGATGTTATCACTTTAGGGAACTGTCAGGGTTTTTCCAGGTTTCACTATGGCATTTGTGTTATTTTAATAGGCAGTACGGGACTACACATGGCACTGTTACATTTTAAAATTTATTACCAGGAACACAAATGTATTTCTGTAACGTGCTCAATATCCTGCCCTTCCCACTACAATATGGCGCAGAGAGGCTCTCATATGGCCTTCAGGGAACCCCTGAACCCCCGCCCTCCTGGGGTTCACACCCTGTGGAATCCCGCCCCTTGAGTGTTGCTAGACCTGGGGACTTCCTTCTGATGAAAAGAATGCGGCAAAATGGTGTGATGTCATTCCAAGATTAGGTTCCAAAGAGACCCTGGCTGCCCTGTTTCTTGTCCTCTCTTGCTGTTTCTGGTGGATGTCCGCTGCCCCGTGTGGTCAGGAACTGCTATCTCTGGCTAACAGCCAGCAAGGAAAGTCAGCTTGGAAATACCTCCTCCCCCGATCGAACTCTGAGATGACTGACAAGGTGTCTGACAAGACACCTTGAACCAGAGGACCCAGCTAAGCCACATCCAGATTCCTGACCCACAGAAACGGAGAGATCATAAAAGTTGTTTGAAGCCACTAAGTTTGGGGGTAACTTGTTATGCAGCAGCAGATAACTAATTACTCTGTATATCAGATGTTCTGAGCACTGATAGTCTCCCCAGGACATTCTTCTCAGACAACTTGTATCACAAATACCTGACATTTGTACTACACTTCCCTTTTGGAACCTGTGGAAGGTACAGAGAATTAATCACCCCACACTCCAGGGGGAAGCCCCTTCCAATCAATCAGAATGGACCACCAAGACAAAGCCATTTGTCTTCAGGAACTGACTGTATGAGAAGAGTGCCATCACCTGTCATCCTCTGTCACCTAATGAGGCCCAGAATCCCCTTCCCATGGCCTCAGTTCCCTCACTCTGTCTTTAATTTTCTTTAGGAGTCCAACTACACTGAAACAAAAAGAATTGATTTCCAGATAAATCTTTCCTTTGCTCTATCAGCTAAAGGCCCGTCATTACTTTGTCACAGTCTGTGGAAACTACTCTCTGTGATTGGTATTTTATGCACATTTCCTTATTTCACAAGTGTCAGTCACCTTCAAATCTTACTGTCAAGGCTTTTTCTTTGTTCCCTTCTTTAGAAATATTTGTCCATTTCTTTAGGAAGTCTACAATAGTCTCCCCCGATCAAGGTGTTCTGTAAGTCACATAGAAACATGAATAAAGGATTCACATCCTTAAGACTTTCAAGGTCCTTTTCTTGTTCAACCAGAGCATCTTTTCATTGGTAGACTGGGCTGCCTCAGAATCTTACCTACATCAGTCCCAATTAAACACGATCTGGATCCAGAAAAGGAGGAGGAACAAAAAGCAATACGGAGCTCAAACCTCTCCTTGTAATGAGATATGTCAGGATGGGCAACTGCCTTCACATTTTCTCATGTTTGGCAGCTGGAGAAACTTCTCCTTCCCCGAGAGGGGCTGCTCGAGTTTGGGAACCCCTCAGTGGAAGACTTGGCCACCTCAAGGTACTGGGGACCAAGTACCAGTTGGTACCAATACCTCAAGGTACTGGTACCAAGGTACCTCAAGGTACTGGGGACCAAGACAAGTTGGGCAGCGGGAACTTGAGACCAGCTTAGCACAAGACACAATCTCTCTAGGACTAGCTTCGTGCTCTTCAATTTCACTGTTGAAGACTGCGAGTTGAAGCTACAATGAAGGACCATTTTGTACCTATTAAATTAGTAATTTTAAAAAACTACTATATTTTTATGATTATTTTAGCTCTGCCACTTTCTAAGTTGGGGATCTTGAGTCATCTACTTAATTCACTGAGCTTCCATTTCCACAGGCTCAACTGGAGATTTTCTAGAGTCCATCACACGGTGAGCGCACGCTAAATGGTGCGTATTGTGATTATCATCTACTGAAGTAAATGACCAGCAAAAAAGTTGGATCTAATCTTTAGAGCCAGGCTGAACAACAGAACTTTCTGTGATGATGGAAACGTTCTACAGTCTGTGCTGTTCAATATGGTAACCGCCAGCCACATGTGGCTATTTAATACTTGAAATATGGTTAGTATAACTGAGGAACTCAATTTTTCATTTTATTTTACTTTATTCAAATGTCAATAGCTCCGTATGGCCAGTGGCTACCATATCTGACGACTCAGCTTTAGAGGGATATCGTATTTCTGAAGCAGCCTGCCATTCTCCTGTCCTTCCCACAGGGAGCACAAGCAGACTGGCTGCATGACCAGAGAGCACTGCAAAATATCACCTTGACCCCTTAAAGAGTCCAAGAGTGCAATACTGCTCAGAGGAGAGCACTTTGCGAATGGGTATGGGATGGAGAGGGAAGCCGTTTCAGTCAAAGAGAGTGCGTCTGACCTGCTAATCAACAGGATATTCAGTTCTACCTGTTCTGAAGAATACTTGCCACTCTGTACCCAGTTCTCATCATCATCATCTAGTCACCTTAATGGCTACCGGCTGAAGTCGGGGGTTCTGTGTGAGGCTGATGAGAGCATGCGAATTTAAAGTAATTAATACCAAGTCCTAAGCAATGAACCATAAGTGAAATGTAAGCTTCCTTCAAGCTAATACTAACACCTATACATATTTCACCTTCGTATTGATTAAGCACTTATATGTCAGGCTCAACACTAGAATACAAAATTGAACACAGTTCTTTACCTCATTTCTCTCTAATCCAATATAGAATTCTAATCTAATTCTTGGATTAGAATCGTGGGGTAAGATGAGAAGTACAATATGGCCTCATAAAGAGTCCGTAATCGACTGCAGATGTTGGAAACAGAGCAGAAAAGCTTTCTCAGAGCAGGAGGCCATTGAGCAGGGCTGTGAAGGCGCTGCAGAACTTGCCCGCATCAAAGTGTGTAAGGGAAGGGAGGGTGCTCTTGGCAGAGAAGAAGCACGTGCAGAGCCCGGCACCTTAGAGAAGCATCCACGGTTCGTGACTGACACTCAGGGGGCAAATCTGGGAGGAATACAGAAAAGTAAGTGGGGTTAGGACGTAAGAGGCTAGCCTGAGGAGTTCAGATTTTCTCTTAGAAAATGGGAAACCACTGAAGGATATCAAACAGGATGATAACAGGATTTGTGTGTTGGGTCGCTCTGAACATCGTGTGGGAGACGGACTGGAGGGAGGGTACAGGCATCAGTTAGAAGACACCTGCACTGGCGCAGGAGACAGGGGACGGTGTGTGTGGAGGGAAGGGGCAGAGACAGGGAATCCACAATGGCTAACAACTGTTGGTTTTTTTAATAGAAAGGATGGAAGTTTCCACACCAGAGTGAGTTTTATGGGGGGAGGAGTCTTATAAGATTGAAATACTGTTACAGGCTTAATCGTGTTCCTCAAAATCCATGTGTCGAAGTCCTAACCTCAGTACCTCAGAATTCGACTGCATTTAGAGATAACCAGTCTAATGACCATGTTATGTTTAACCTTAATTACGTCTTTAAGGTTAAAGACTGATTAAGGTTAAATACGGTCATTAGGCTGGTCCCCAATCCACTAGGACTGGTCTCCTCACCAGAAGAGGAGACTCAGACACAGGCACAGAAGGAAGGCCATGAAGACGCTGGATAGAGACAGCCATCAGTGAGCCAGAGAGAGGCCTCAGGAGAAACCAACCCTGCTGACACCTTGATCTCAGACTTCAACTCCAGAATTGTGAGAAAATACATTTCTTTCTTTAAGCCACTTGGTCTATGGTATTTTGTTACAGCAGTCCTAGCAAACTAATACAAACGCATTGGGTCTGTTTTTGTAACAATTTCTACCCATAAAAAGAGATGTTGGTGTTTATTCTAAAACTTCCATACCTGGGAGGGAAAAGCTCAGTTTTTCCTATGTCTTCAAGTTAAAAAGAAAATCTTTTACCCTAATCTCTTTTGCCTGGTTCTCATGAGAACACTAATTTGAGCAAGAGAAGAGGAAAACAGAAGCTAGGCCAATAGTAATAAAAGGCATTTTCTTCAGATCACAGAAAAGGATAGGTTTTTGTTCCCATTCTAAAACTTTCTCATGCAGAAAATAAACATGAGGGGTGGGAATATTCTTAAGAAACTGCATCCACTATCCTCAGGGCTTTGGACACTGAAGCCATGCCTGAGAGTTCATGTACAGGCTTAAGGGAAGCAAGTCTCCTACTAAGGTGGCTCAAGGTCCCAGAACCTTCAGAATCTTAAGGCACATCTTCATTATCTAACTTAAAGCACTTTTACTGTTATTTCTGATGGTACAAAAAATTACATCAATCTTCCTCTTTGGCTATAAAATGTATAATCCAGTATCCCAGTACAAAATAAGGATCAATTATGTTGATATTTTAACTTCCATCAAAATAAAAAATCATTTCATCAAAATGATTTTTTAGCTTTTCAATCAAAATCAAAATGGAATTCTTCCCTTGAATTTCTTCTTTGAGTCTCAAAAGGGTTTTCATGTATGTATATGTGTGTGTGTACTTATTCTTGTGGCAAAATGAGATAAGGAGAGATGGGAATTGACATTCACATCTGAGAATGAAAAACGGAGGGAGCTTCTCTGCAATGTAATGATAGTTAGCATGGGCCCGGACTTGCAGCGCAGTGGTTAAGAATCCGCCTGCCAATGCGGGGGACACAAGTTCAAGCCCCGGTCTGAGAAGATCCCACATGCCACGAAGCAGCTAAGCCCGCGAGCCACAACTACTGAGCCTGCACGCCACAAATAAAAAAAAAATAATTTATAATGATATTTAGCCAACCTAAGGCCTACCACGCATCTGCCGCATTCTCCAGAGGGGACCTCAATCAGGAAAAGTAAGATCTATTTCTTCACTTAGATGGCTAATAGTCATTTCAATGTGACTATGCCCCAAACAGACCTTTTAATTTCCTCTTGTGTCTTCCTCAATACTGCAAATACCACCATTCACCCAGCTGTCCAAAGCTCACATCTTCATTTTCAATCCCACCCTCTCTCTTACCTCCCTCCAATATCCAGCCCCTCAGCAGCTCCCATCACCATCACCCGCAAACCATACCCATGTTCCCACTTCACAGCAACCTCACTGCTGACCCTTCAGCCCAAGTTCTCATCACCTCTGCTCTGGCCACCACTTAAGCTTCTTAACTCAAACTTCCTGCTTCCTTCTCCTCGGTCATCTTAGCAGTCAAATGCAATCTTTATAGAACTTAAGAGATCAAACCACTCCTCGGCTACAAACCTTCAGTAGTGTCCAGTTTTCCTCAGGTTTCATCCAAATGCCTTATCGTGTCCTCCCAGGCCCGTCATGAGCTGCCCACTGCCTTCACCTCTACCTTAACTGCCAGCACTGTCACCAGGTGCTGGACCCACTCCAGGTCACCAGGACCCACTCACCCTGGCCTTATTTCAGTCCTTGCCCATGTCAAGCCCTTCCCTTTCAGGGCTTCTGACCCTGGCCATTCTCTCTGCCTGCCACGCTCTTCTGATAGTTTTAATATGTGGCAGTTCACTCACACCTCGGATCTAAGCCAGAAACGTGAGGCTGAGCTATCCACCCCCACCCCCGCCCCCGCCTTTGCCCTGTCTCGCACCACTGCTAATATACCAGAGAGCTACCACGATCTGTATTTATTCAAGTGCTTTCTCTGTTGTCTTTCTTCTCCACCGGAATGTAAGCATCCCGAGGGCAGGGAGGTCCTACCCTCACCACTGTGCCATGAGCAAGGCCAGTGATGGTAAACAGCCACCAAACAAGAGTCCTCCAAGTAGGGACTGTGGCTCTCTCACATTTTCCTTACTACTCTGCAGTTGAAATTAGCGAAATAAGAAATACCTTTAAACCTTCTCTTTTTCAGAAAGGAAGTTAAAATGCAGATCGGCTTAATTGGAGGAGCTGCTGCTAAGAAAACTCCTGGTTCTAACAACAAGCTTCCTGCTCAGGGAGCTGAATAATTAGTGTCACCTACCTGCCTAGACCAAGTCTGTGATAGCCTCCCAGCTCTGAGCACGGACCCCATTCGCAGGCCGTGACAAAGGGCAAAATGCCCCCCATAGTGTATTATTGTGGGTCCCAACTTGGTTTTCCAGACTGAAATTTTTATTTCAAAAAACTGATAACCACAAAGCCCTCAAATTCATTTCAGGCCCACGGGGCACCTTGCAATGATCACCCCAATATAACCTACAGGCTGTGAGAGAGCTCGGCTTCAGGCCATGGCTGCCTCCCCCCAGGAACTGTGCTGTGCTGCGGGGTAACAGATTTTCAGGAACCCCAGATGAACTGTCAACACGTAGGCTGAAGTCCCCAAAGACAGCAGGAGCTAGATGAAGGCAGAAAACAAGAGGGAATTACAAGGGGAAATATGACAGAGCAGCCGGCTGCTGTGTACAGGTGACTGCGACATAGCCCATGAATTCCCAAATGCACGAGCAAGGTGGGCATGTTAACTGTGCCTGCTCCATCATTTCCAGACTCTGGGGTCCCCGTGTCACCTAAAACAGAAAAGGGCTTGACAACCTGACAATTACTACTTTGAACAACATCACAACCTTGTTTGCCACCTTAAGTACGCAGCACTTTTGATGTGATATTATCATGTTATTAGGGGCTGTTCACTAATTTCTCAGGGGGAAAAATGGGTTAATCTCTTTTTAAATGGATTATAAACTTCTGCTTTATTAAATGGCCCCTACTGAACATAATTTAGCCTACGGTTAATCACTTAGGGTCATCGTAATCAAGTTAAATAATCATGCTGTGGCCTGACTGTATCTGAAGGGCCCCAGGGCATCAGCCTTTGCTTGTTTCTGACTTGTTCCAGGGTTTCGTTCATTTTTTAGCTATCCACAAGAAATGTTGTGCTTTTGTTTATGCAGTTTGTAATTCCCTCCTTTCTCCCACCTTCTACTGTGCTGTGGTCTGGAAATCCTAATTAGCAAAACAATTAGAACTACTTATTTTAGGAACAAATGTCTTTTGGTTAGGGCCCTTTTTGGTGAGTGAATACATGCAATTAGTGTTTTGGCTTTGTGACATCCATTTTGGCTGTTCAGAGGCCTCTGCTTATCATTAGATTGCCAATTATATTTTAAATGCTCACAGATACTGGATAAGTGACCTCCAGATAAAGGAAATACTGCCTTGGTGGAAATTTCTGTCTAAAATTTATTTGGCTTGAGGAAAGGAAATAAAAGGTGACATTTCCAAGCCATGTGCAATCTGCTGATATAGTCAGGTGGTCATAACCCGTAGTACTAATTGTCTTTGTCATCAGCATCGCCATTTTTGAACGTCACTTCTCTGCAATATCCTCTCTTATTTAGTTTGGCCGGAAGCATCGCAGAAAACCATTTCACACTGAAATCCTCAAATCTAATTCTTCTTTGAAACTTTGAAAAGAATTTTAGAAGCAAAATATGAGGACATTAAATACATTTAAAATTTTAAACTACCTCATATTAAGCAAAATAAACAAACAGAAAAATTGAACACAAATGCTCAAAGGTAAGTTGTATGAAAACAGCTAACCTGGTTCCGGGAGAATACAAAAATGAAATGGCATGAAATGACATAATTAATTCGTTATGGAAATCCAACCGCTTAGCTGAATATTGTTTTCACAACCATCTTTTAGCTACATTTCCACTCTTGGATGGGAAAAAAAATAGGTAATTTATTACACTGATTACTTTATCATTACAGTCAACTTCCAAATGCAGGGGACAGACAATACCAAGTTGAGAAATCACAAAAATTGTTTTGGTTCACTCAAAAGCCACTCACTGACACATCAGTTTTTAGCTTTGCCTTCTCTCTGGTTCCATCCTACAGTCAACAGCCTATGGCCCGGCTGAGCAGTAGAGAAAATGAAGTTTGAAAATACCTACGGATAATCCCCAAAGTGGTAACTGAGAATTAATTTGCTGAATGATATTCCAGTGAAATGTCTGAAAAACACTTCCTTTCTGTACAATTAATATCTTTTCTCTTCTCTTTCCTATGCTCAAGGAAATAATTCAGTCTCCAGCAAGATGTTCACCATGGAATCCAATGTGGTGACCATGTAAGGACCTGCAACAGGTATTTCATAGTCAACAGCAGTAAGGTATTTAGTACATTTTGAGAAATAAAATGGAATTAAAAAGCCAAATGTATAAAGCAGAGCATTCAGTTAAAAGCACAGGTCTTTAAACAATGAACTTTTAGGGCATGAGCATTTTGTAAATTTAATTCTACGATCATAATGTTTGAGAGAGTTGGTTTGGTCAAGTGGCTGAGAGCACGGGTTCTGGAACCAAGTGTCTGGATTTCAGTCTCCATTTGCACGATCTGTGTGATCATGGGGAAATTATTTATCTTCTTCTGCCTCAATTTCCTCACCTTAAAAATGAGAATAATAATAGCACCTACTCACCAAGGTTATTTCAAAAATTAAATCATCAATGTCAAGTACTCAGAAAAGTTCCTGGAAAACTGTAACTGCTATGTAAGTATTAGCTAAAAAAGCACCTATTATACAAAGACGATCCCTACAAAGGGGCTTTTGGTCAAAGTGACATTAGTTAACACTGTTGCTGAAACGGATGTTCCAAAAGCCAGAATGAACAATTTGGCAAACAGAGAATAAAATCTGACGTGCAATTTCCTCTGGGTACTCTTGTCCCTAACTGCAACGAGGATTGCAATACATACATTTCTGTGAAGAGTACTGTAACTTTAATCCACAGCACTCAGCCTTGTTTGCAGCCTGCCTAGAAATGATGGCAGATCCTTGCCACTGAAGTGACCCTGAAGATGTGGCTGGCTGAGCACAGAGTGTGCAATAAGGCAAACTGTTCAGCTGTGCTGTGTATGTACCTGGGGTAAGAAGCCACTGCTGCACAAAGGCGAGTGACTTGAGAAATCATTGTTACCAGCAGGAGAACAAGCCAATGAGAGCCTGGCTGCTCCTGAAACCTGAGCTCTAAGCACTATTATTCTTGGTGCTGCTCTACTGTTCTTTCCCCTTTGGCTTCCAGGTACTTGGTCAACGCATTCATTAAAATGTTCACACTGTACTTATTTCAGTATTTCCTAAGAAATTCCTGGATCACCCACATCAGATTCATCAGCATGTTTAAAGATCCAGGTTTTAGGGTTCTAGTAAGCTGAAACAGAATCTCTAGGGATGGAGCCTAAAATTTCTAGAATTTTGAACAAGAAACCCAAAAGATACCTAGACATGCTATGCTGCAGAGTCACTTCAATACATACGGGTTTTAAAGTTAGCACTACTGCCATTTTGGACCTTTGTTATCAGGGCGGCCCTGTGCATCGTATGATGTTCCGGCTGCATCCCTCGCTTCTATCCACCAGATGCCAGGAGCGCCACCAACACCCCAGTTGTAACAACCAAAAACATCTCTAGACATCGCCAAATATCCCCTGGGGGAAAAAATCGCCCCCGGTTGAAAACTACTAGTTAGTCTATCTTTAAACTCACGCAGGATCAAGGCTCAGGTGACTGCCTCAGTGAAGCTGTGAGGCTCACATATGTGTACACCTACAGGCTTCCTTGTTTACCTGGGTTCAAGGTGGTGCGCCACCACCAAGTCTCAATTTTATTCATATTTCCCGTAACACCTTGCACGAGGTTGAACTCAATTTGTTAAAAGATGAGTTATAGTTCAAGAAGTTAAAGGGAATTTGTTTCGACCTACACGTTGCTAGTTGCTCTGACATCAAACCAGAACAAGAGTTATCAGCCAAGGAACAAGCTCCTGTTGCCACAGACCTGCCCTCTGATGCTTGGTTATTCTACCTGTGCTCGAAGGGAATTAATCCTAGTGCATTCGGTGGTTTCAAATATCCATGCTTGTGTAATTACAGCACATGAAAGGCAAACTGTTTTCCATAAGAAAAGAGCAAGTCCATATGTTTATGGATGAAAAGGGACTAATGAAGGATAATACAACCGTATCTATCATTTTTGTACTCTTGCTTCCTGTATGTCAGTCAACGAGCTAAATGCTTCATAAGGTTATGCCAATGAATCCTCTCAATAATCTCATGGCATTGGTACTATTATCGTCCCCATTTTATTTATAAGGCAAGTGAAAACTTAATGAGACTGAGTAACTCATCCACAGTCACAAAACCATTTTATGGTTGTAGTTAATTTAGTCTTAAAACATTTTGAATAGAGATAAGAAATAGGAAATATTCCCTTCCCTACTTTATTTTATGAGATTAAAACCACTTAAGGGGAATAAGGGAAAAGACAAAGACTGCTTCATTCATGAGTATAAATTTATAAAACAACAACAATAACAAAATAATGGCAAACTGAATCCAATAGAGTAAGAAGAAGATATTATATCATAATCTAATTGAGCACATTCCAGGGATTCTAAGGTTGAGCACATAAATTTACTTTCTGATGTTGCACCAATCACATTAATGGAATAAGGCAGAAAAATGCTATGATGATCTTAATAGATGCAGAAGAAGCACTGGAATAGTCATTTACAAAAAATAAAAAAACAAACCAAAAAAACTCCCTAGCAAACTAGGAAGTGAAGGGAACTTGCTGAAGTCATCTTCAGTGATAATACACTAGAAGCAGTCTCTTTAAAAATTAAAACAAGTATATCCACTATCACTAGTACTATTCAACATTGTACCACGCAATATCGCAAAAGAAAAACGCTGTCGTTGTTTGCGGTCTATATACTTTTGTGTATAGAAAACCCAAGTGAATTCAAAGACAAACAGAAATATTACGAAATTTACAAGGTGGTGGGTTCTAAGATAAACATCCAAAAAAAGAAAGGCATTTCTATGTCCCAGCGACAGAAATTTACAAAATGCAGTTTAAAAAAACAACAAGATTTAAATAACAACAAATAAACCAGGAAAATACATTAACAAAAGATTATGGGACTTTTAGTTTTTTAACTTTTTGAACTCTGAGCTAATAACACTCCTCACATCTTGGCCCATAAATCAACGTTGGCCCGTTCACTTTCATTTCTACTTCGATTCCAGAGCACCCATAGAAAACACCCTAATGTGTTTGATTTGTATCCTTCTGTGTATGAGTCCTTATAAAGTGCAGATCACTGTTTTCTGTGCCTGTATATGTATCTGACATAGGAGGTAATGTGTCATTGATCGCACGCTTTCTTTTTGTTATCATTATGTTTTCAAATCTATCAACTTCAGGAGAAACTCATATAACCGTTACTGAAAGACATCAAAGGAGACCTGAATAAAGGGACCATGATCAAAGAGAAAAAAGATACTGTAAAAATGCCATTTATCTTCAAATTAATCTATCGATTCAGTACAATGCAACAAAAATCACCAGTGTGTGTGTGTGCTTAACTTGATAATTCTAAAAATTACATGGAAGAAAAAAGAATAGCTAAGACGCTTGAAAGAAGAACAATAGGGAAGAAGGAAGAAGGACTTGCCCTACCACACAACAACACTCTTTCAAAGTTATAGTAAGTAAGATAATGTGGTAATGGGCCCAACATAAGCATATAAGACCAATGGAAAAGTATAGCTCAGAAACAGGCCATTGTGGCAGATACAGTAAGTTGGTCCACTCAATACTTATTTCAACCACATTCCATCTTGCTTTCCTCTGCAGTGGACGCTACCCAGTTAAACACTCTATTTAAATTCCTAGTCTCCTTTAAGCTAAGGCTAGCATTTTTTAACAGTTGAATACAATAAGATTTCCTAAGGGAAAATTTCTCTTCCTGAAAAATACAAGGTAAAGCATCACAAAGATTGGGTCTTTGTCCTTTATAATTCCCCCTCTTTTTCCTGACTTGAACACAAATATGATGCCTGGAGGTGCAGCAGCCATCTTGTAACCATGAGGAAAATGTGAAGGATGTGAAGGATGGCAGAGTCGTAATGTAAAATAAGTTCAGGCTCTTGATGATGCTTTTGAACTGCTATGCCAGCCTGAGCTGCCTTTCATCAGACAACTTACTGCATGAGATAAATAAGTCCCATGTTAATTTAACAGGCTACTTTACTAATATTTTCTATTGCTTATAATCAAATAGAACTTTAACTCACGTACAGACACACATACAATCTTGATACTGACAGAGGTGCAAGTATAAATCATTACAGTAAATGACACCTAGCAACTGGTTAGCTAGCTACCTGAATAATAAAACTAAATCCTCACTTCACAACACATATAACATCAATTCCAGTGGATTAAATATTTCAGTGTAAAAAGAAAAACTTTCAAAATTTTAGAAGATGTATACTTGGCGCATTGTGATAAATCAGGATCACTTAAGAAACAAACAATATCACATATCTTACAAATCTAATACATCTGACTGCATTAAAACTAAAAGTACAGTTTCATTAAAAGACAAAGTAAAAGTACAGGCCAAAAACTGGAAGATCTTATAACATATAACCCACGGCTTAACAGCTATAATGTACACTATAAGATGTAAGAACTCTTACAAACTATTTAGAAAAGAAAGTAACTCAGTATAAAAATGGGGGAAAGCTACAAGCAGGCGGAAGAGTAAGACGCGGAGATCACCTTCCTCCCCACAGATACACCAGAAATACATCTACACGTGGAACAACTCCTACAGAACACCTACTGAACGCTGGCAGAAGACCTCAGACCTCCCAAAAGGCAAGAAACCACCCCCCCCCCGCCACGTACCTGGGTAGGGCAAAAGAAAAAAGAATAAACAGAGACAAACGGATAAGGATGGGACCTGCACCAGTGAGAGGGAGCCGTGAAAGAGGAAAGGTTCCCACACACTAGGAAGCCCCTTCGCGGGCGGAGACTGCGGGTGGCGGAGGGGGAAGGCTTCGGAGCCACGGAGGAGAGCACAGCAACAGGGGTGCGGAGGGAAAAGCGGAGAGATTCCCGCACAGAGGATCGGTGCCGACCAGCACTCACCAGCCCGAGAGGCTTGTCTGCTCACCTGCCGGGGCGGGCGGGGCTGCGAGCTGAGGCTCCGGCTTCGGTCGGATGCAGGGAGAGGACTGGGGTTGGTGGCGAGAACACAGCCTGCAGGGGGTTAGTGCGCCACGCCGGGAGGGAGTCCGGGGAAAAGTCTGGACCCGCCGAAGAGGCAAGAGACTTTTTCTTCCCTCTTTGTTGCCTGGTGCGCGAGGAGAGGGGATTAAGAGCGCTGCTTAAAGGAGCTCCAGAGACGGGTGCGAGCCGCGGCTAAAAGCGCAGACCCCAGAGACGGGTATGAGACGCTAAGGCTGCTGCTGCCGCCACCAAGAAGCCTGTGTGCGAGCACAGGTCACTATCCGCACCTCCCCTCCTGGGAGCCTGTGCAGCCCACCACTGCCGGGGTCCCGGGATCCAGGGACAACTTCGCCGGGAGAACGGACGGTGCGCCTCAGGCTGGTGCAACGTCCCGTCGGCCTCTGCCGCCGCAGGCCCACCCCCGACTCCGTGCCCCTCCCCACCCCCCCGCCCCCGGCCTGAGTGAGCCAGAGCCCCCGAATCAGCGGCTCCTTTAACCCCGTCCTGTCTGAGCGAAGAACAGATGCCCTACGGCGACCTACATGCAGAGGCGGGGCCAAATCCAAAGCTGAGCCCCTGGGAGCTGTGCGAACAAAGAAGAGGAAGGGAAATCTCTCCCAGAAGCCTCAGAAGTAGCGGATTAAATCTCCACAATCAACTTGATGTGCCCTGCATCTGTGGAATACCTGAATAGACAATGAATCATCCCAAATTGAGGAGGTGGACTTTGAGAGCAAGATTTATGCTGTATAGCTTTGCTTCCACCATTTGTCCTACCGTTCTATCCGTCCGTTTTTTTACAATGTTTTTTCTTAATAATTTTTTATTTTAATAACTTTATTATATTTTTATCTTACTTTATTTTATTTTACTTTATCTTCTTTCTTTTTTTCCTTCCTCCCTTCCTTCCTTCCTTCCTCCCTCCCTTTCTTTCTTTCTTTCTTCTTTCTTTCTTTCTACTTCTACTAATTCTTTCTGTCTACTTTTTCTCCCTTTTATTCTCAGCCGTGTGGATGAAAGGCTCTTGGTGCTGCAGCCAGGAGTCAGTGCTGTGCCTCTGAGGTGGGAGAGCCAACTTCAGGACACTGGTCCACAAGAGACCTCCCAGCTCCACATAATATCAAACGGTGAAAATCTCCCAGAGATCTCCATCTCAACACCAGCACCCAGCTTCACTCAATGACCAGCAAGCTACAGTGCTTGACATCCTATGCCAAACAACTAGCAAGACAGGAACACAACCCCACCCATTAGCAGAGAGGCTGCCTAAAATCATAATAAGTCCACAGACACCCCAAAACACACCACCAGATGTGGACCTGCCCACCAGAAAGACAAGATCCAGCCTCATCCACCAGAGCACAGGCACTAGTCCCTCCACCAGAAAGCCTACACAACCCACTGAACCAACCTTAGCCACTGGGGACAGACACCAAAAGACACAGATTGGCTGAATGGATACAAAAACAAGACCCATATATTTGCTGTCTACAAGAGAACCACTCCAGACCTAGAGACACATAGAGACTGAAAGTAAGGGGATGGAAAAAGATATTTCATGCAAATGGAAACCAAAAGAAAGCTGGAATAGCAATTCTCATATCAGACAAAATAGACTTTAAAATAAAGACTATTACAAGAGACAAAGAAGGACACTACATAATGATCAAGGGATCAATCCAAGAAGAAGATATAACAATTGTAAATATTTATGCACCCAAAATAGGAGCACCTCAATACATAAGGCAAATGCTAACAGCCATAAAAGGGGAAATGGACAGTAACACAGTCATAGTAGGGGACTTTAACACCCCACTTTCACCAATGGACAGATCATCCAAAATGAAAATAAATAAGGAAACACAAGCTTTAAATGATACATTAAACAAGATGGACTTAATTGATATTTATAGGACATTCCATCCAAAAACAACAGAATACACATTTTTCTCAAGTTCTCATGGAACATTCTCCAGGATAGATCATATCTTGGGTCACAAATCAAGCCTTGGTAAATTTAAGAAAATTGAAATTGTTTCAAGTATCTTTTGCAACCACAACGCTATGAGACTAGATATCAATTACAGGAAAAGATCTGTAAAAAATACAAACACATGAGGGCTAAACAATACACTACTTAATAACAAAAGTGATCACTGAAGAAATCAAAGAGGAAATCAAAAAATACCTAGAAACAAATGACAATGGAGACACGATGACCCAAAAGCTATGGGATGCAGCAAAAGCAGTTCTAAGAGGGAAGTTTATAGCAATACAATCCTACCTTAACAAACAGGAAACATCTCAAATAAACAACCTAAACCTTGCACCTAAAGCAATTAGAGAAAGAAGAATAAAAAAACCCCAAAGTTAGCAGGAAGAAAGAAATCATAAAACTCAGGTCAGAAATAAATTAAAAAGAAATGAAGGAAACGATAGCAAAGATCAATAAATCTAAAAGCTGGTTCTTTGAGAAGATAAACAAAATTGATAAACCATTAGCCAGACTCATCAAGAAAAAAAGGGAGAAGACTCAAATCAACAGAATTAGAAATGAAAAAGGAGAAGTAACAACTGACACTGCAGAAATACAAAAGATCATGAGAGATTACTACAAGCAACTCTATTCCAATAAAATAGACAACCTGGAAGAAATGGACAAATTCTTAGAAATGCACAACCTGCCAAGACTGAATCAGGAAGAAATAGAAAATATGAACAGACCAATCACAAGCACTGAAATTGAAACTGTGATTAAAAATCTTCCAACTAACAAAAGCCCAGGACCAGATGGCTTCCCAGGCGAATTCTATCAAACATTTAGAGAAGAGCTAACACCTATCCTTCTCAAACTCTTCCAAAATACAGCAGAGGAAGGAACACTTCCAAACTCATTCTACGAGTCCACCATCACCGTGATACCAAAACCAGACAAGGATGTCCCAAAGAAAGAAAACTACAGGCCAATATCACTTATGAACATAGATGCAAAAATCCTCAACAAAATACTAGCAAACAGAATCCAACAGCACATTAAAAGTATCTTACACCATGATCAAGTGGGGTTTATTCCAGGAATGCAAGGATTCTTCAATATACACAAAACAATCAATGTGATACACCATATTAACAAACTGAAGGAGAAAAACCATATGATCATCTCAACAGATGCAGAGAAAGCTTTCGACAAAATTCAACACCCATTTATGATAAAAACCCTCCAGAAAGTAGGCATAGAGGGAACTCTCCTCAACATAATAAAGGCCGTATATGACAAACCCACAGCCAACATCGTCCTCAATGGTGAAAAACTGAAACCATTTCCACTAAGATCAGGAACAAGACAAGGTTGCCCACTCTCACCACTGTTATTCAACGTAGTTTTGGAAGTTTTAGCCACAGCCATCAGAGAAGAAAAGAAAATAAAAGGAATCCAAATCGGAAAAGAAGAAGTAAAGCTGTCACTGTTTGCAGATGACATGATACTACACATAGAGAATCGTAAAGATGCTACCAGAAAACTACTAGAGCTCATCAATGAATTTCGTGGAGTAGAAGGATACAAAATTAATGCACAGGAATCTCTGGCATTCCTATACACTAATGATGAAAAATCTGAAAGTGAAATCAAGAAAACACTCCCATTTACCATTGCAACAAAAAGAATCAAATACCTAGGAATAAACCTACCTAAGGAGACAAAAGACCTGTATGCAGAAAATTATAAGACACTGAAGAAAGAAATTAAAGGTGATACAAATAGATGGAGAGATATACCATGTTCTTGCATTGGAAGAATCAACATTGTGAAAGTCACTCTACTACCCAAAGCAATCTACAGGTTCAATGCAATTCCTATCAAACTACCACTGGTATCTTTCACAGAACTAGAACAAAAAATTTCACAATTTGTATGGAAACACTAAAGACCTCGAATAGCCAAAGCAAGCTTGAGAACAAAAAACGGAGCTGGAGCAATCAGGCTCCCTGACTTCAGACTATACTACAAAGCTACAGTAATCAAGACAGTATGGTACTGGCACAAAAACAGAAAGATAGATCAATGGAACAGGATAGAAAGCCCAGAGATAAACCCATGCACATATGGTCACCTTATCTTCGATAAAGGAGGCAGGAATGTACAGTGGAGAAAGGACAGCCTCTTCAATAAGTGGTGCTGGGAAAACTGGACAGGTACATGTAAAAGTATGAAATTAGATCACTCCCTAACACCATACACAAAATAAGCTCAAAATGGACTAAAGACCTAAATGTAAGGCCAGAAACTATCAAACTCTTAGAGGAAAACATAGGCAGAACACTCTATGACATAAATCACATCAAGATCCTTTTTGACCCACCTCCTAGAGAAATGGAAATAAAAACAAAAATAAACAAATGGGACCTAATGAAACTTAAAAGCTTTTGCACAGCAAAGGAAACCATAAACAAGACCAAAAGACAACCCTCAGAATGGGCGAAAATATTTGTAAATGAAGCAACTGAAAAGGATTAATCTCCAAAATTTATAAGCAGCTCATGCAGCTCAATAACAAAAAAACAAACAGCCCAATCCAAAAATGGGCAGAAGACCTAAATAGACATTTCTCCAAAGAAGATACACAGACTGCCAACAAACACATGAAAGAATGCTCAACTTCATTAATCATTAGAGAAATGCAAATCAAAACTACAATGAGATATCATCTCACACCAGTCAGAATGGCCATCATCAAAAAATCTAGAAACAATAAATGCTGGAGAGGGTGTGGAGAAAAGGGAACCCTCTTGCACTGTTGGTGGGAATGTAAATTGATACAGCCACTGTGGAGAACAATATGGATGTTCCTTAAAAAACTACAAATAGAATTACCATTTGACCCAGCAGTCCCACTACTTGGCATATACCCTGAGAAAACCATAATTCAAGAAGAGTCATGTACCAAAATGTTCATTGCAGCTCTATTTACAATAGGCAGAAGATGGAAACAACTAAGCGTCCATCATCGGATGAATGGATAAAGAAGATGTGGCACATATATACAATGGAATATTACTCAGCCATAAAAAGAAACAAAATTGATCTATTTGTAATGAGGTGGATAGACCTAGAGTCTGTCATACAGAGTGAAGTAAGTCAGAAAGAGAAAGACAAATACCGTATACTAACACATATATACGGAATTTAAGAAAAAAAAATGTCACGAAGAACCTAGGGGTAAGACAGGAATACAGACACAGACCTACTAGAGAATGGACTTGAGAATATGGGGAGGGGGAAGGGTAAGCTGTGACAAAGCGAGAGAGAGGCATGGACACATATACACTACCAAACGTAAGGTAGATAGCTAGTGGGAAGGAGCCGCATAGCACAGGGAGATCAGCTCGGTGCTTTGTGACCGCCTGGAGGGGTGGGATAGGGAGGGTGGGAAGGAGGGAGACGCAAGAGGGAAGAGATATGGGAACATATGTATATGTATAACTGATTCACTTTGTTATAAAGCAGAAACTAACACACCATTGTAAAGCAATTATACTCCAATAAAGATGTTAAAAAAAAAAAAAGCTACGAGCAGGCGTTTCCATAAAAAAACAAAAAGAAAAGAAACACAGATCATGTCTGGTAAAAATGTGAAAAAGATGCCCCACCTCAATAGTAATAAAAATTAAACACAATATGACACCATTTCACTCTATCAGATTTGCAAAAAATATACAAGTCCAACAAAAACCAGTACAGCAAGGTGGATTCAGAAAATGATGGTGGGAACGTAAACTAGTATAAAGCACAACTCTGGAATTCAATTTGGCTTTAGACAATATGAATGAAGATGTACACAGCTCATCAATTTCACTTCTAAGTATAAATCCTACAGAAGTTCTCACACAAGTACAAGAATGTTCATAATAGGGCAGCACACAGACAAACACACATGTAAAATAAATCCCAAACTCTCCACTGACAGGATAAATACATTGTGACAAATGCATGCACTGGAATACCAGAGAACAACTGAAAATTAACTGATGAGAACTATATATATCAACATAAATGAAACTCTCAATATTAAGTAGTAATACAAGTTCCAGAAGAATATACCATTTACATTAAAATTTTCAAAAAGAAAAAAGTATTGTTTATTAGTGTTTAGAGAAATGTAGCAAACCCTAAAGAGAAGCAAGAGAATGACAAATGCAAAATTTTGGTCCGAGGTTTCCTCTGGGGAGGAGGTAAAGAAATACAGTTAGGTAAGGAGTACGGTTATCAGTAAGGTTGCTTTAGCTGAATAGTAAGTACAGGGGCTCATTTTACCTTTATTCTTTGTAGCTCACATATAGGCACTATGTATTTTTACATTTATGAAATATTTCATAAAATTGCCAAGGTTCCACAGCAAACTCTATTTTCAAAAATGTTGCCATGAAATTGGTCAGTGCTGTTCTGTATTATAGAAGGGAGGTAGTTTTAGGCACACTGGAAATATGGGAGGGAATGAATGGATTCAACTGAGTTCTAACACCTTTTGGAGCAAATATACTTTGAGATCTTTAAATGTGCGCATGACACAGAGCTTCTGCAGCAATAAGAACTGTAAGTACCACAACCACCATGGCATTAGAGGTGATTTGCAGAGCAAACTTCTGAAGCTATGAGTGGCAAACAGTCAACAAAACAAACAAACAACTAGTGAATGTCACCATGGGCGAGCACAAGACAGTATTTTTTTACTAAAAAAAAAAATTAACCCATATTTTCGCAGCTGCCTAATAAGCTTTCTCTCTGGCACAACTTAGAAAAGAAGACTTGATGACATCACAAACTATTTTTAATGACATTGACCCAGTGTGTTATTGCCTGGAAAAATGGCCAACAGAATGTCAATGATCATTAGAAAAGGTACAAAATATTATCCTATAATTTTGGAGAACAAGGGTGCTTATGTATTTGGTACATTGTGTGCAGTTCAAATTGTTGTTCTTAAAGAAAAATGTAATGGATCTGGAAAAGATTCAAAAAGATTAAGTATAGTGATCAAGGGGAGGAAGTTGTGCCAAATGAAGTCACACTAAAATACAAGAGTTAGCCAATCTAAAAGA
This sequence comes from Aethalodelphis obliquidens, assembly GCF_003676395.1. Lineage (NCBI taxonomy): Eukaryota > Metazoa > Chordata > Mammalia > Artiodactyla > Delphinidae > Aethalodelphis > Aethalodelphis obliquidens. The sequence goes on from NW_020837995.1 coordinate 1,856,398, forward strand.
TGAGATTAGAAAAGGAATGTAACTGGAATCTACCAATTTATCATCCAAAGGTACAGACCAGGCAACTCAAAGCTCCAGAGAAGGGGAAACTAACATCTACCAAAAATCTGAAATGCACTAGCTACTAAGTTAGGTGCTTTCTCACACATATACATTTTATTTTTAAAACACTAAAAGTACTTCTTATATAATCATGTGAAACTCATTACTGCAAAAGCTGCTACAGAATCAAGATATATATGGGCTACTTCTCATTTTTACCTTTTCTTACCCTTATTCATACTCCTAATACTGCATTTATTTACTTACACATTAATCTTCCCAAATGCCCTTTAAACTCTTTGAGAGTATGTACTTTTTCATCTTTTATGTCCAACACACAGAACCTGACAAGTTTTGAGCACTTAATATGTACTTATATATATATATATTAAATGAAATGATGAATGACCAAAATAGCTTTAGATAAATCGGAAGGTATACTCAGGGTCTAATAATGGAATAAAGGGTTTGGGGGCCTAACCTTTGATACTAACGTTGTAAAACAGAAGTCACACCAGGATGCTCTTCTGTAACAGTGGATTTCCTGTGGGAGACAGCAAACTGAGCAGCGTGGTGACCCCTGGGTCCAACTCTGGGCAGCAGTTTTATGCTCCGTAAACACTAACAGAAAACACATACCTGACTATATACAACTTAAAATGCATCTCTATACAGCAGAGAGCAATGAACTGGAAGATCCCATTTCATTTTCCTCCAGAATGTTAGCCTGAGTCAAAGCCTGACCAAGGTAAAGGTTAATATAGATTTCAAGCAATGGACAAACCAAGTGAAAGGGTTAATCGATAAACTAATTTAATGCAGCCAATATGATGGGCATTATTTCCAAGGTTGTAAGATTAGGTTAAATTAACCCAAAGAGTTGGATTCTATTGATTTTCCTATCCTCACTTCGTAGAAGCCACACACTGAAAAACTAATTCAGTGTGGAATTAGTGGAACTAGAAACAGCTTTGCATCTAGTGGAATATGAGTGCTTCCCATGGTCAAAAACTGATGGATAATTTTACTTACTATTTACAACAGACCTTCCGTACCTGCTTCCCAACAAGGCCACTTTTCAGCCAACTAGTTTACAGAGGTATTAAGTGCAATAAACAACGGTTATTTGAGGTAGAGAATAAAAACAAGTAAAAGAGAATTTTAATGACTACTGGCACAATCGTAAAAAAATGGACATTCTAGATTTAACACAAAGATGACTGTTTTCAACTTCCTGTTTCAAACTGCCAGAAAATATTTTAAACAATGTAGATAAAATTTTAGAAAAAATTCTCCCCTTCTTTTCTCATAAGAGACAAATAGGAATGTAATGTGTCCTTTTTGTTGTATCCTGCTTAATACTTCCTACAGAATATTTTGTTTCTCTGTAAATAAATGAAAGAATTTCACCGTAATTTAATAATAATAATTTAAAAAAACTGATGGATAAGATAGTTGACTCTACTTCAAGCCTAGTTCCATGGTAGTCTGAAAACCCGACTTAAGTGCAGCCTTGTTGCAAAGCTCAGGAGTGGGATTTTTTTTTTTTTTTTTTTTGCGGTACGCGGGTCTGTCACTGTTGTGGCCTCTCCCGTTGCGGGGCACAGGCTCCGGACGCGCAGGCTCAGCGGCCATGGCTCACGGGCCCAGCCGCTCCGCGGCATGTGGGATCTTCCCGGACGGGGACACGAAGCCGTGTCTCCTGCATCGGCAGGCGGACTCTCAACCACTGCGCCACCAGGGAAGCCCAGGAGCGGGATTCTTAAAGTGACAGGAAGTTGCACAACCCGGAGGGAAGGAAAAATCTTGGAACAGTGCCTTTTATCAAATAGATGTTGCAGCCACAGGATGAGGGCTGGCAGGTAAAATGTAGGTGTATTGTTTTGAAAACTACATCTGTGCTGTTCAATAATATCCTTTGTGCGCAAACGCGGCTCTTTTCCTGCTGTCCTAGTCATCTTTGTACATTGGCACCTATGATTTTTTTTATGATCTTCACAAGCTCCTTCTGTGACACTCATCTTGGCTTTCTCTAAAAAACTTATGCAGCCGTGAAAAGAACATATTCTCATCTGAAACTGAATAATATTTGTGAGGCACCTTTGAGATAAACGAGAGCTAGCTGTTACATTCACATTTTACAAGTAGCCGAATCGGAAGTAAGGCAAGGGAAAGCACTGTACATGAGCGTAACCCATTGACTTAGAAGAAGCAACTCCTATCTCCAATCAGTCAAGTTGTTTGTTCTCTAAAATATGTCGCAGATCACTTTCATGCAAAAACCTCCCCTAGCCCCACAAACTTCCCAGTCCCACCCTCTACGAAAAGGGCAATGCTCTCCTTTCTGTTTTAAGCTTTAAATTACACCGGTAATACATGAGCATGTATTTATTTAAGACTTTTTGGTATTTCAGAAAAGTCTACAGCCTCTGTGATCATCCTCCATCCCTGTTTCCTCTTTCTTCCCAGTGGTAAAACTAGGTTAATCTCGTTCCAGACACACCTACACACTCGTATACATACTCATATCTATGTGTGGTTGTATGTAAATGTAGCAACAGAAACTATACACTATCTCATAAAAGGCATTAATACAAATATAATATTATGTGTATATGTAAATATATATGTATGTATGTGTGTGTATATATATACATATATATGTATATATCTCAACTTTTATTCCACCCACTCAATGCATCTTGGAGATTCCTCTGTGTTGAGCTGGAACAGACCTAGCTTATTCCCTTTAAATGGTTCATAGTTACTTTCCCATGGTATAGAAATACTCTATTATTTGGCAGTGGACACTCTTATGCTTACCTCCTGCTAGACATACTGAAGCAGAAATGCTGAGTTAGAACTTCCAGCTCACCTTCTAAAGTAGTGGTACCGACTTATAGTGCCATCAGCAATGAGTGAGGGTCCAAGTTACCCCACATTCTCAGCTAGTTTTGATATTGTCAACATCTTTATCTAGGGTAGTTCACTTTGACCCATTCTCTTTTGGACCCCTGAGTTCAGTCATTTTTCTGAGCAGGGATACAGAAGGTGGGTCCAAAAAAAGTGGAGTGGTAAGAAAGCATTTTAGACTCTCTTCTAAGGCTGCCAGGATTTGATGAGCTTACTAGCAGTCATGTCATGTCTCTCAAACAATCTTCACCTCCTCTTCCCTAGTTTTTATTGATGTTGGCTAGAAATCTCACTCGTTCATTTGGTAAAATGAATGCCCCTCTCCTACTAGACCAACCCCAGGCATACCCAGCCAGAAGGCCCTATGTGCTCTGAAGAGCTTCTGGCTGAAGGAATTGTAGAAAACCAAAGAAATGTCTTTATCCCATTGCTGCTATTTCCATTTCCTAAAGAAACACTAATAATAACCCATCTTCTGCAAAGAAATATTATTTATGTCATATAATATTTAACAGAGCTCTGCCTTTCCAAAAGCCAACTGTCAGAGGTATCTGGTCATTTTAAGAAGCTTCCTAAATTATTCATTGGATTTTTGTGATTTTCCTATACATGTTCAAAAAGTTCTCAATAAATCTATTTAAGCAAAATGTACAAAGGAAGGAGTCCCTCAAAACAGTGTTTTGAGAGGGGATGTAGAGGATTGTTGGGGAAGCATTCAGAATTCTGGGGAGTGTTTCTTCTATCCAAAGAACTTTATTAAAAGCACAATGAAAACATTAGTGCCATCAATGGCACTTTTTAACCAGTAAATTAGAAGACCACCGTAAGCTCAAATCTGATACGTAATCACCATTAAAAGCTTAGCCTCCCAGAAGCTAAGAGGAAGAAAGAGAGGAATCCTGCATCACGACATACTTATAATTTATTATTTCAGATCTTTTAAACCTTTCTCAGAAGAGGCTGCCTTTACTGTTGCAAGGAAGGTAGTTTATAAGAAAAAAATTAAATCTCTTTGAGCAACATGACAATCCTTAGGGACTCCTACACTTCACTAATGTAGGGTACTCATTGAGCTAAAAAATGTTTCCTTGCTTTCTCACAGATTTCCACATCAACCCATAAAAACTGAGAGGAAATAAAATTATAACTTCTCTGAGGTCCCTGGTGGTGTAACTCTTACAAACACTTAGACACATTGAAAAATTAGCCTCATAGGCCTCCTGCAACATCTCTTTCAACAATTAGTTTAAGGGAGTAATACAAAACACAAAGGATCAGAGTGGGAGAAAAGGAGGAATAAACTCCTGCAGTGTCCCATTCCTAAACATAAAGTATTGTTTCTTTCCCAAGATGTTGGAGCCACTGGCCATTTTGATGGCCGAGGACAAGATTCTTGTGTAGGTGCTCCTCTTAAAATTCTCAGGTTTCAATAGTAAAGAATTTCAACAGCTTAAAGGAACAGAAGTCACCAGACATTCAAATCACACTCTGGTATGAGGTCTCATTACCTTGGGTATTTGTAAAACTTTAGCCCAGCACCAGATGGCTTCACTAGCAGATTCTACCAAACATTTAAAGAGAATTAATACCAATCCTTCTCAAACTCTTCCAAAAAATAGAACAGAAGGGAATACGTTCAAACTCATTTTGTGAGGCCAGCATTACCCTGGTATCAAAACCAGACAAGGACACTACAAGAAAAGAAACTTATGGGCCAATAGCCCTGATGAACATCAATGCAAAAATCTTCAACAAAATGTTAGAAAACTGAATTCTACAATACATTCAAAGGATCATACACCATGATCAAGTGGGATTTATTCCAAGGATGCAAGGATGGTTCAATATCTGCATTTCAATCATTGTGATATACCATATTAACCAAAATGAAGGATAAAAACCATATGGTTATCTCAATAGACGCAGAAAGGGCATTTGACAAAATTCAACATTCATTTATGATAAAAAACTCTCAATAAAATGGGTATAAAGGGAATGTACCTCACATAATGAAGGCTATATATGACAAACCCACTGCTACCGTCATGCTCAATGGTGAAAATCTGAAAAATTTTCCTCTAAGATCAGGATCAAGACAAGAATTCCCACTCTCACCACTTCTTTTCAACATAGTATTAGGAGTCCTAGAGAGAGGAATGAGGCAAGAAAAAGAAATAAAAGGCATACAAATCAGAAAGGAAAAAGTAGAACTGCTTTGTTTGCAGATGATGTCATCTTACATATGGAAAATTCAAAGACACGACCAAAAAACTATTAGAACTAATAAATGAATTTAGAAAGTTGCAGGATACAAAATCAATATACCAAAATGTTTTGTATTTCTATACACTGATAATGAACTACCAGAAAAATTATAAAATAATACCATTTTCAATTACATCAAGAATAATAAAATACATAGACATAAACTTCACCAAGGAGGTGAAAAACCTGTACATTGATAACTAGATATTGATGAAAGAAACTGAAGATGACACAAATAAATAGAGAGAGATTCTGCGCTCATGGATTAGAAGAATTAATATTGTTAAAATGTCTGTACTACCCAAACCCATTTACAGAGTCAATGCAACCCCAAAATTCCAATGGTATTTTTTGCAGAGATAAAAGAAAAATCCTAAAATTTGTATGGAACCACAAAGACCCTGAATAATCAAAGCAATCTTGAGAAAGAAGAATAAAACTGGAGGAATCACACTCCCTGATTTCAAACTCTATTACAAAGCTATAATAATCAAAACAGTATGATATTGTCATAAAAACAGACACACTGATCAATGGAACAGAATAGAGAGCCCAGCAAAAGCCTGTGCACATATGGTCAATTAATTTATGACAAAGAAATCAAGAATATACAATGATAAAAGGGCAGTCTCTTCAATAAATGGTGCTGAGAAAAGTGGACAGCCACATAATAAAGGAAAAAACTGGATCACCATGTTATACCATACATAAAAAGCAACTCTAACTGGATTAAAATAACTCAAATAGAAACTATAAAATTCCTAGAAGAAAACGTAGGCAATAAACTCTTTGACATGGCTCTTGGCAATTTTTTGGACTTGACACCAAAAGCAAAGGCAACAAAAGCAAAAATAATCAGGTGGGAACTACATCAAACTAAAAAGTTTGTACACAGCAAAGGAAACCATCAACAAAATAAAATGGCAACATACATAATGTGAGAAAATATTTGTAAATCGTATATCTGATAAGGGATTAATATCTAAAATATGTAAAGAATTCATTCAATTCAATAGCAAAAAATCCCCGAACAGTTTGATTTAAAAATGGGCAGAGGATCTGAATAGACGTTTTACCAATGAACATATACAGATGGCCAACAGGTACATGAAAAGATGCCCAACCTCACTAATCACAGGGAAATGCAAATCAAAATCACAATGAGATATCACCTCACACCTGTTGGAATGGTTATTATTAAAAAGAATAAAAGGGGATTAGAAGTGCTGGCAAGGATGTGGAGAAAAGGGAACTCTTATACACTATTGGTGGGAGTGTAAATTGGTTCCACCACCATGGACAACAGTATGGAGGTTCCTCAAAAAATTAAAATTAGAACTATAAATAAAAATATGATCCAGCAATTCCACTTCTGGGTATTTATCCAGAGGAAATGAAAACACTAACTTGAAAAGATACCTGCACCCCTATATTCATTGCAGCATTATTTACAATAGGCAAGACATAGAAACAATCTAAGTGTTGATCAATGGATGAATGGATAAAGAAACTATGATATATATATGCACAATGGAACATTATTCAGCCGTAAAAAAGAATAAAATCTTGCCATTTGTGACAACATGGATGGACCTTGAGGGTATTATGCTAAATGAAATGAGTCAGAGAAAGACAAAAACTGTATGATCTTACTTATATATGGAGTCTAAAAAATAAGCTGAACTCAGATATAGAGAACAGACTCGTGGTTGTCAGAGGCGGGAAGTAGGGGGTGAAATGGGTAAAGATGGTCAAAGAGTATAAATTTCTAGTTATAAAGTGAAAAAGTCATGGGGATGTAATGAAAGCATGGTGACTACAGTTAATAATATTGTATTCTATATTTGAAAGTTGCTAAGGAAGTAGATCTTAAAAGTTCTTATCAAAAAAGAGAAAAAATTTCTAACTGTGTGGTGATACGTTAACTAGACTTATCGTGGGATCATTTCACAACATCTGCATATATAATCATTATGTTGTATGCCTGAAACTAATATAATACGTCAATTATCTCCCAAAAAAACCCACTTTAGTGAAAAGCTTAATGTAGTACCCTAGAGAATCATGTTAACAACTCTATTTTTTTTCATTGAAATATTTCCTCTAAGCTACAACTCATTATATTATTCACTTTAAAACATCAAGTCAGAAACAACGTCCGACCAAATTGGGTCTATGTGAATGCTAGAAAAGAATCAGGAATCAAGTAATCTTAGAATTGGAATGAATCTGAGAATTTTTCCCATGCATCTTCCTCTTCAAAGAAAGGAGAGAAAAAAACCCTGAATAAAATTAGAATAAGGTTGTACTTCCACATGGGCATTTTATCTTGCCTTAAATGGATGTGAGAAGACCCAGAAACAAGGGTCTGAGATAGTTTTTGTTGTTTGTCCAACAATATAGAGGATTTTGTTTATCCAAGATATTTGGGTAAGGATTATTAAAATCTTCAAAGTACAGATCTTAATATCTGCACACACCAAGATAATTTTCTTTCTTTTTTTTTGTGGTACACGGGCCTCTCACTGTTGTGGCCTCTCCTGTTGCGGAGCACAGGCTCCGGATGCACAGCCTCAGCGGCCATGGCTCACGGGCCCAGCCACTCCGCGGCATGTGGGATCTTCCTGGACCGGGGCACAAACCCGTGTCCCCTGCATCGGCAGGTGGACTCTCAACCACTGCGCCACCAGGGAAGCCCGATAATTTTCATAAAGGAAATTAAGGGAGAGAAAGTGAAATCCTTCTTGCAGTAGAGCTTGTTAAACCTGAGATAGTGCCCATATCATTACTAATTACCAAGTGCTCACATGTCAAGTGTCACAGAGTCATTTGATACAGGAGTAGCTTATTCACTCTCATGCAACACAAGAGATGGAGAAAGATGTAGGGACGTAAGGAAATGCACCATAGTTCTAGATGTATGATGAACATGAGGCTTATCTAGGAATTCCAGATTGTTCAAGAATTTCAGGTGGCCTTCTACTACGAGCCAAAGACAAAGACATGAACCTTTCCCTCAAGGAGCTTACTATGCAAACGTAATGGACATACATGGCAGATTATTATACCTCATGGTTGGGATAGACAAGGAGGAAGAGGTGAGGTCAAAGAGATGTCTTTGGCTGGAAGGAGAGAAAAGAGAAAGGATTCACCAAGATGGCATTTCCTGCATCAACATTTCTAGTCTACTCAAGACCTGCCCTTCGCTATTTTCTTTGAATCAGAGCTCTGATCTAGAATAAGACTTCTCAGCAGGAATAGGGGAAGGGATATGTAGTCATGACACCTCTTTAATGTCAGTCTCTAGTTTCATGTGTTATGTTAGTGGGTCTGGACCTGCTCCCTTTCCACCTCTGGCTTTCACTGTGATGCCATTGATTGGTGACTGGTCCCACTTGGAGACATGAGGCAAGCTTTGCACTGATGCATAAAAGTTCATTTCAGAGACAGTCACGAATAAACTTCCAGTGATGGGCTGCCATACAATAGCCAGTTTCAGAAAATGAAAATCAAATTTGTTTTTTTTAAAGTCATCACCCCAAAATGTATTTTTCAAGGAAGAAAGAATGCTACTTATAAATATTTACTGAAAAGCACACTCATAAACACACAAAACTGTAGCTATGAGCAGAGTTCTCTATCACTGGTTACCCATCATCACAGTTTGAATCTTTTTTGATCCTTAGGCAGAAATATCTTCTGACACCAGCTCTCTAAAATGAGATCGGAGCTAAATTCAAGAAAGAGTAGAACATTAAATTTTGATACTACTGCACTTTTTTTAACGAACACCCACTGACTCACATATCCACACACACTCAAGTTCAACGCTTTGCTGCGTATTCTCCTCTGGACCCTTGCATCCATCAGAGGCACTGTTTAGCCAGTTAGCTACGGAACCTAACAAATATTTGTTGAGCATGGTGGAATGGAGCAAACGAGGCCAGAGAATCCCCGGACCTGATTCCAATCCTGGTTCTGCCACAAATCAGCTGTTGATTTACTTAACCTCTATGAGTCTCAGGTCGATCCATGTTCAATGTGGATGGATTCAAAACATTAGAGAGTTACTGGGAAGGCTGAATCCAATTAGATGCATGTAAAGGCACTTACTAAACCATGTAACTCTTGTGTCTTTTTTGTACCTACTAAGCGGCTGTGAGTACAAAAATATTACACTTTTACCACTAAAAGGATGGCAGGTGCCACTTCCAGAGGCGACATTTTTAATGACTAACTAAGAAACATGGAATAATAGCGAGAGCCTATAGTCCACTATCTTTCAAACTTAGGAACAAAGGCCCATCCTCACTTCCAAGTCTGGATCCAACATCATCTCAAATCTGGAAGCAAGGCTGAAGCACATGAAGGACCACAGTGGATGCCTACAATCACTTCATGTTCTTGAAAACAAAGAAAAGCTTTTAACTAAGCGATTTCAAAGTTTTACAATCATAATACTTCAAAGTGTTAATTCAGTTCCTAATATTTACTTTATTATTCTTTTTTGCGTTAACTGTCAAGAAGCTCAAAATTAAGTTTTATGTCTAGTTTTGAAAAGAATGCTTAGGCTGTGCTTTTTGCTAGAACTTTTCTCCTGATTCACACCTCCTCCCCCTTTCATTAACGTCTTTTCAAAAGAATGCTACTGAATTTGTAGCTTTTAAGGTTAGAGAGTCAGGAAGGCGGGTTATAAACAATGAAGGAACATATCAACACATTGTTTTTAAAAGATGAAAACTGACAAAACTGTGAGTCTTAACCTAGTAGAACTTCAGACTTAACAGCCGGCATCAGAAAACTCACTGTCGACTGTAGACGCCACAGGATTATTTTACTGAGCGTTCACTTCTGAATTGCTACCTACTGTGACCTCCCTCTCAACCTCTTTGCAAACAGCACGATTTCTCTTGTGTCTTAATGCAATTCTTTGTGTCCCTTGACTTATACAAACTGGGTGTTCAATAAAGTTGTTGAATAAATAAAACACAGTCAAGGTCCACAGCAGCAAATAGGATTCACTTTTAAGGAGTCTGTTCTGAGGACTACATGGCCACCAGGAAAGACAGGTAAGTTTTAAGATACAGAAACTCTACCTCTAATTCTGACCAACCATGTCAAGCTAGAGAACAAGGGAGTAGGGCAGGTTTCCATAAATGACTTGTGCAGGTAAAGTATTTCCCATATTCACATCTTGATCAAACCCCACAGTATGCATCATATAAATGAGATCCAATAAATGAGATGAATAAGACAGAGGAGTCTAATGCATAACACCCATGTGACCACAGATAATCACTGTAACATAGATAAGTGAGCCATGACCCAGCCCAGCATGTCAGGTGGGGCTTCAAAGAGAAGACGTCTTTCTGTGGGCTTGAGAATCAAGGACAAATTCCTTATAGGAGGTTCAGTCAGGCAGAGAGAAGAGCATGCTCTAATCTCTGGTCACATGAATGTGTCTGGTCTACACTGGTCAGTGGCTCACAGGCTGAGGAAAAGGGATGAAGCAGCAGACAAGGCTAGCAACTTAAGCTGTGAAGGGCCTTGTATGCACTGCCAACTAGTCTGAAGTTTGTTTTGAGAAAACAGAAATCCAAGTTAGTTCAAGCAGAGTTCTATCAGATTTTTAGAAAAGTAAGTCTGCAGGCTGCACAACGAGCCCCCACTTAACAATTACTGAGCCTGCTGTGTGTACTAAGCCAGGTACCAAGGGCTCAGCATGTACGGTCCTCACAGCAGGCCAATCAAGCCGATGCTATTGCTTCCCCTTTCTAGAGGTAAGGACACAGGGTTTAGTGAGATTAAATGACTTGCCCAAGGTGTCACAGGGAGCGACACTTCTGAGATAGACCAGTGTCTCCGATCAGGGTCTGATTCCAACGTTCATGCTCTTAGAACTAGAAGGAAAGATCACAGGCAGGAAGGGCAGCAGGCAGGCCAGTGCCCTAGTCCAGCACAGAGACAAGGAGGATCTGAACCAGGGCAAAGAAAGTACGACTTGTATCACTAGCATAGAGTGCTAGCCAGGAGCTGCTGTTTTAGCAAATTGATCCCGAATGCAATAGAGGGTATTACAGAGCAAAGAATTGTCTTACTTTAGGGCTTCCCTGGTGGCGCAGTGGTTGAGAGTCCACCTGCCGATGCAGGGGACATGGGTTCGTGCCCCAGCCCGGGAAGATCCCACATGCCGTGGAGCGGCTGGGCCCGTGAGCCATGGCCACTGAGCCTGCACGTCCAGAGCCTGTGCTCCGCAACGGGAGAGGCCACAACAGTGAGAGGCCCGCATACCGCAAAAAAAAAAAAAAAAAAGAATTGTCTTACTTTAAAAATTTGAAAGAATGCTCCAATGACAACCATTCACTTGGAAATACAAATTTACAATCAAACATCATTTTTCACGGCAAAAATAGGAACACATCTTAAGAAGTCTCAGGAACAAAAATGTCTTCAAAGCTTGGTATTCCTTACTAGAAAAGGTCTTTGCATATCTCAAAACTAGTGGGCCCAAACCCACAATGAGGTTGTACTTCACACCCACTAGGATGGCCATAATAATAAAATAAAACAATACCAAAAATGGAAAATAAGTGTTGGCAAGGATGTAAGGAATTAGAACCCTCCTACAGTGGCAGTGGGAATGGGAAATGGTGCAGCTGTTGTGGAAAACATTTTAGCGGTTCTTAAAAAGTTAAACATAGGATTATCATATGACTCAGCAATTCCAATTCTAGGTTTATACCCGAAAGAACTGAAAGCAGAGATTCAAACAGATACATGTAGGCCAATATTCATTGCAGCATTATTCACAATAGCCAAAAGGTAGAAACAATTCAAGTGCCTAGCAACAGATGAATGGATCAACGAATGTGGTATATACATACCATGGAATATTATTCAGTTATAAAAAGGAACGATGTTCTGATACCTGCTACAACACGGACGAACCTTGGAAAAATTCTGCTAAGTGAAATAAGCTAGACACAAAAGGAAAAATATTGCATGATTATTCCACTTACGTGAAATACCTCGAATAGGCAAATTCACAGACACAGAAAGATTAGAGGTTACCAGGGGATTGTGGGGCGGGGACGGGGAGTCTTTGCTTATTGGTTAGAGCCTCTATTTGGGGTGATGGAAAAGTTTTAGAAATAGCAGCGATAGTTACAAACATTTTGAAAGTATTTAATGATACTGGATTTTACTTAAAATGTACTTTTAAAACTGTACTTAAAAAGGATTAAAATGGGGCTTTCCTGGCGGCGCAGTGGTTAAGAATCCGTCTGCCAATGCAGGGCACACAGGTTCGAGTCCTGGTCCAGGAAGATCCCACATGCCGCGGAGCAACTAAGCCCATGCACCACAACTACTGAGCCTGTGTGCCACAACTGCTGAAGCCCGCATGTCTAGAGCCTATGCTCTGCAACAAGAGAAGCCGTCGCAATGAGAAGCCCATGCACCGCAATTAAGAGTAGCCCCTGCAGGACGCAACTAAAGAAAGCCTGCACGCAGCAATGAAGACCCAACGCAGACAAAAATTAATTAATTTTTAAAAAAATGGTTAAAATGGCAAATTCTATGTTATACATATGTTACCATGATAAGAAAAATTTTCCCTCAAAGAAAAACAAAAAACGAATGTGCAGAATTGCCTCAACCGTTTTTGCCAGAGGGAATAAACACAACCCTTCTTGTGTACAGAACTGTGTGGAACTTGGCCTCCCTGCTGGATAAGAATGACAATATATGCAAATGAACTGAGAACCTTCAAAATATGTTATTCAAAAGAATTCACTGGCTTCCTACAACCAACAGGCTAATATTTAAACTATTTTACAGGAGATGCAACACCTTTTCTAATTTGGTTCCTACTTACCTGTCCAAGCCCAGGCTCGTCCCACATCACCTCTGCTTTCTCTGTAACTATGCTTCAGGGATACTGACAGGCCCCAGGACATCTGGGCTGTCTCATACCTCTGTTTGCCTGTGCTGTTCCATGTGCTTAGGAAGGGCTCACTAACTGCTCCCCTCCCCAAATTCTATCATCTAGCAAATGCCTAAACAATCTATCATCAAGTTTCAGTTCCATGAAGACTTCCCTGGACTTTCGAGCCTCCTTACCCATGGTCCATTGCCTTTATTTATTGATCCCTCTATAATAACAATTATAATATTCTAATTGCTTACTTGCATGTCTGTATTCTCCTAGACCGTTATTCTGTTGAAAGTAGTAATATGCCATTTCACTTCTCTCAACAGGGACTAGTATTCCGTAAGTGTTTTTCTAACAAATGGGCAAGACAGTAAGCCCAGCACTCAGCTGGGGAATGAAAACTCAGATCCCTCAAATTCTAAGGAGTGGTCCTGCATTGGTATCAATACTTCCTCAATGTACTTCAATGGACATCAAATTTCGGTTTGAATACAAGGTATGAAATAAAACATCGAACAATCAAAGTCAGAAAAGCTGCAGAGGACCGCCACACCTGTGGGACTGTAAGAAATCCATACACTTTGGAACTTGAGGAAGTTTCCTGAGAAGGCAAATGAGAAGCGGTTTTTTGAAAATGGGCTCCCTGTGAAATCGGATTGTTCAATTATAGAGATGCACCGAGTTGCATTGCAACGAAGGGAAACCAAATCTGAAGGTGAAAAATAAAAATGTTAGTAATCATCCAATCCTACCAACCTCAGATGGGTAATTTGATTATTTTTGTCACTAAATATGTCTGTTTCTAAGCAGAAGAGCTTCCACGTTTTATGTGACTCAATAAACCTTCTTTAAAATCCAACCATTTTTTTGTTGTTCTGCTTCTAAATACATCTGGTAATTGGGTTACTCTGAGGCACTATCTAGCAGATGGAGTTGATACACATCGGGGGTTTTCCAGTCATCAGAAAGATATGTTTCTAAATAAAAATTAACAAACTGAGACTCTGATAAACTCCCATGAGTTTGGTCAGCATGATTAGGGCCTAATCGGCCCTACATGACCATAATTAAAAATGAGCATTTAGTTCTTTAGGATTGAGAATTCCAATTCTCAATTTCATTCCAATTCCATTCCAATTAGGAATGACGTCATCCTGGGCTTACAGCACTTCTTTATGGCTGAAATGGAGGCTATATTAAGGAAGCTCTTTCCCCAGTCACCTCCTTTCTTCTTCCCCTCCAAGAGGCTGCGTGTTGTGATGCTCCCTGGATTTCCCCTTTCATCAGTTAGCTAATTCCAGCTCTGCTCAATTTTTACTACCTACAACCCCCATTTCTACTATTATTTCATTTGGAAAACTTATTCCACATCCTTCACAACCAGCTTTAAAGTAAACTTCTGACTACTTTTCAGTTGGAGTTTACTTAGTACCCCTGGCCTGAATGGACAGGAATCACCACTGAATTTCTCCCTCCCCTGTGCTACTCTGGTCACGCTAACGAGTTCCTACTTTTACCAGCATGCTGGATCCACTAGAGAACAAAGAATTAGACCCAAATATCCAAGTTTTGCTCTTCTGCTTCTTTGGAACTGCATAGTATCAGTAAGCCTGAGCCATTGCTCCATTATGGCAGCCAGGCCCCCGCCCAGCACTTGGAAATGACCTGTGTTCTGAGTCCTCTCTCCTGGAGCCACTATCTGACACCACGTCAGGGACCGTGCTGGTCTTCGGAGGCATTCCAAAAAGAAACAAGCTGGAATCTTCTGTGATCAAGTCCCCAAGGGCCTAGCTGAGAAGTTTACCCAAAGGTCATGCCACATTTCATCAGAACCTCAAAGAGGCTTTTAACATGCTCATTTCAGAAGGATGTGGCTTGGCCCAGTCTTGAGTGTCCAGGCCCAGAGAAGGTTCACCTATGCCCTTTAGCAAGTCCATGTCGTAAGTCCTCACTCAGGTGTGCCCCATCTCCCACACCCAAGGCTGGACCCACCTGAGAGCTGATGTCGCAAGAAAAGATGATGAGCTCCACAGGAGGGGGGAAGCCCTAGGTTTCCACTCTGGCTCCCTGACTTAATCCCACATGTGAAGCTGGGATTGTCAGTCACTCCTCTGAGCCTCCGCATTCCCAGTTTTAATACATGCATAGACATCCTTTACATTTGAAAAGTTGGTCCCCCAAAACAGTTCTACTAAGAGCTGATCATTACAAACATAAGGGCCAGAAACTTGAACTGGACTAATTCCTAAGACTGATTCATGAACCTGGCTCTCCCAAATCTGCTGCCCATGTACCGGCTCTCACTAGTGGCTGGGCTGGACTTTCCTTGCATCGCTTCCATTTTAACTTAACCATTTTAACTCCCCGGGTAGCCCTGGAGAATTAAAGCAACAGGGAGACAGCAGCTCAGCGGGGTCCCAGGAAGATTGAAGGCTGAGGCTAAGCTCACAGAAGCAGGAATGCAAAACACACTTTTGACTTAAGTCAAAAGATTTTAAATTGCCATTTCTGCAAGAATAGGTTCTGTTTATTCTTGGGTTAAATTTTTTAAAAATTTAAAAAATAACCGTTCACTCAGGAGTGATGTGAAAAATGATGCTAATTCAAAGCCTTGGATGCCTTCTGAGTCCTTTTACATTGTGGCTGCTTTGTGCTTATTGTAACAAGAAAAACACGTTTCACAGTCTTGTGGTTCTGAAATGAGACGTCCTTCTCATGTTGGTCTCTTGTTTTTAATTTACTGAATTGTAAGCATAAACTTGTAGGCACATGCGATTCTCAGAGGTGGATGGGCTCAGCCTGATTACTGAAGGATCTAGAGAAAAGCAGGTGAAAGTTGATACCAATTTACAAAATCCCTCTGCCCCGCAACCTTGCATTAACTCTACTTCTCCCATAATTAAGGTGTTTGGTTTACTGAAGCTCCTTTTATACAGGACACTTTAAGATATAACTCACACATCATACTTTCAAAGTGTACAATTAAGTGGTTCTCAGCACATTCACAGAATTGTGCAGCTTTTAATAGCACCTAATTTTAAAACATTTCCATGACCTCAGAAAGAAACGCCATACCCATTGGCAGTCTCTCCCCATTTTCCCTTCTCCCCAGCCCCTGGCAACTACTTGTCTGCTTCCTGTCTCTATGGATTTGCCTGTCCCGGCCATTTAACTTAAGTGGCAGGCATTACGCAATATTTGTCTTTTTTGGCTGCATTTGATGCTCCTTTTCAATTTCCTCTGATGACCCTTCTCCCTCTCTCCTTCCCTTATATGGCGCCTGCCTTCTGGTTCTCGCATAGGTCCTCCCCTCATTCCGCTCTCCGCTGTGTGTCTGGGTCATCTCACCCCTGACCTCGAAGCCCCAAAAGCTTTGATTCCTTTGCTAAGGATTCAGACTCAGATCTTGATCTCCAGCCTACATCTCTCAACTGGGCTTTTGGTCCACACCTCCTCCACTGCCTCCTGGGTGTCTCTCCTTGAATTTCTCACAGATAAAGTTAAAGGTGTCTAAAAGCAAGCTCACTGTCTCCTACCATCCCTCAGAGCCACTGCCTTACCTCACCATTTCCCTGGGTTTCAGAACGAGAAACCCAGGCCTCATCCCTGAAGCCTCACTCCTTTGCCTTTTTCCTCATACAATGATCACCAAGTTCCACTAAATCTTTCCCACCCCATGTAGATTACTTCCATCCTCAATACCATTCTCCTAGTCCAGGCCTGGATTTTCAATCTGGATGGCGAACAAACTCCAACTGGGCTCTCTGCCTTTAGTCTTGTCTCCAGCCTATCATTAGACCCAGAATGACTGATTGGAAACAGCTCTGATTAGATGCACTCCCTGCTGAAGGCCCTTCTAATACCTGACAGCTTTGAAAGTCTTGCCATATCTGGCCTCTGCCTCTCTCTCCTGTCTCATCAGGCACCAACTCAGCTTTCATTAAGTTTCTCCTCTAATTCACAGGGATCTTTTTACCTCCAGGCCTGTGTTCTGGATAGAATAAATAGCAAGTGAATCTCTCTTTGACCTGGCTAACCTATTCAGATGTATTTTAGTCATCTTTTCAAGGCAATCCTCCCCAACTATGTAGCATCCCCAAGAAAAGAGGCTCCTTTTCTTGGCTCCTCTCTCGTGTCCTCCTCTTTGTGATACCTTGTACTACTGCAATCACAGCATTTTTCATATAATCTGAATCATCTGTTTACTTGCCTCTTCTTCCCACTAGACTGTGAGCTCTGTGAGGGCTCACCATGTATCCTCAGTGCCTAGCACACTGCCTGACACAACACAAGTGCTCAAAAACACTCCTAGAATGACAGCTTATCATTTGCAACATACAGGCAACGGGCATAGTGGGATTCCACTTTACCAATGGTGGGTACTGACCCACAATATTTTTGCTCTTTTATTTCTCCTATTTGGGCATATTTCATGGTAGGCCCTGATCAGAAGCAAATAGATTCCTTTCTTATAAGGCAGGCAAAGAACGAGGCAAACAACTCAAACATCAGTTGCTTTTTAAAAATTTAATTTCTTTTTATTTCCGTCTAAAGAGAAGGACAATGACGTGCTGGACCTGACTCTAGTGCTTCACCTGTCCCTCACCTGCCAGGCTGAATCTGACTCTTTTGTGCCTTAACTTCCTCCTGTGCAAAATGAGGATGGTAAACACTACTTAACCAGGGTGTTGCAAAAACAAATAAGAGATGTGAAGGGACCTCAACTCTGAAAGGAAGAACCTACAAGAAATGCAACGGATTTCACCTTGCTCTTCTATGCCATTAGAAAAATATTAGCTACACTTAAATACAACACAAGTAACATGACACAAAGGCATGAATTAAGCTCTGTGGAGACATATACATAGGACCCTGGGCTTGAGACGCCCAGGTCACCTACTGAACACCCATCTCCCTGACACTCTGATTCCTCTATCTTTTGGTTGCTCAGCTTCAGGTAAGGAGAAAACCCATCAAATTTTCTTTTTTCAGCCATGAAGGATGAGCAACACATCTCTTTCCCCTATTCCATCCTCCATGCAACTCAAATTTGTGAAAACAAGGGTGGATTCTCCAGAGGAGAAAGTATGATTAGGGTAACATGTTAAGGATTGCTTGTGGAAAGTCACCTACTGTCTGATAAATTCATAATTATAGGTTGCATCTCCACTCTCTTAGAGGCACCATAACAGTCTCTTAGTTTTAATTCTGCTGGTGGAGAGGAAGACTTTACATCATTTAGGAGGCCAGCTGTGTTGTATTTCAGCTGCAAAATACGAAAGTTCTCAAGTGTGCTTGGCATATATTCTGAGCTGAAGCATACGCTGCTTACACAGGCAAAATGCCCTTGTACTGCAGATACCTGGTAAGGTGACATGGGGACTTTAAACATATGTGGCCCATCAACACTGGCTCCCTCACTGATGAGCACATTCTGTATCACTTTTTCGTTCAGATTCATGTCTTTTAAATGGGCACCAATTCAAGTTAGAGCCACACCACCACAGAATTTTGGAACTCAAAGGATGATTCTTAGTGGTAATCAAACCCAATGCCTAAGTTACAGAGATAAAAGAAAACGAAGCACAGGGCTTCCCTGGTGGTGCGGTGGTTGAGAGTCCGCCTGCCGATGCAGGGGACATGGGTTCGTGCCCCGGTCAGGGAAGATCCCACATGCCATGGAGCGGCTGGGCCCGTGAGCCATGGCCACTGAGGCTGTGCGTCCGGAGCCTGTGCTCCACAACAGGAGAGGCCACAGCAGTAAGAGGCCCACATACCACAAAAAAAAAAAAAAAAGAAAGAAATGAAGCACAGAAAGTGTATTTTAGAGCAGAAACAAGAAGAACTACGGTCCTACAGCCTGTGAAACAAAAACCACATTCACAGAAAGACAGACAAGATGAAAAGGCAGAGGGCTATGTACCAGATGAAGGAACAAGATAAAACCCCAGAAAAACAACTACATGAAGTGGAGATAGGCAACCTTCCAGAAAAAGAATTCAGAATAATGATAGTGAAGATGATCCAGGACCTCGGAAAAAGAATGGAGGCAAAGATCGAGAAGATGCAAGAAATGTTTAACAGAGACCTTGAATAATTAAAGAACAAACAGAGATGAACAATACAATAACTGAAATGAAATATATATTAGAAGGAATCAATAGCAGAATAACTGAGGCAGAAGAACAGATAAGTGACCTGGAAGACAGATGGTGGAATTCACTGCTGCAGAACAGAATAAAGAAAAAAGAATGAAAAGAAGACAGACTAAGAGACCTCTGGGACAACACTAAACGCAACAACATTTGCATTATAGGGGTCCCAGAAGGAGAAGAGAGAAAGGACCCGAGGAAAATCCTTGAAGAGATTATAGTCAAAAACTTCCCTAACATGGGAAAGGAAATTGCCACCCAAGTCCAGGAAGCGCAGAGAGTCCCATACAGGATAAACCCAAGGAGAAACACGCCGAGACACATAGTAATCAAATTGGCCAAAATTAAAGACAAAGAAAAATTATTGAAAACAGCAACGGAAAAATGACAAATAGCATACAAGGGAACTCCCACAAGGTTAACAGCTTATTTCTCAGCAGAAACTCTACAAGCCAGAAGGGAGTGGCATGACATATTTAAAGTGATGAAAGGGAAGAACCTACAACTAAGATTACTCTACCTGGCAAGGATCTCATCCAGATTCCATGGAGAAATCAAAAGCTTTACAGACAAGCAAAAGCTAAGAGAATTCAGCACCACCAAACCAGCTCCACAACAGATGCTAAAGGAACTTCTCTAAGTGGGAAACACAAGAGAAGGAAAGGACCTACAAAAACAAACCCAAAACAATTAAGAAAATGGTCATAGGAACACACATATTGATAATTACCCTAAACGTGAATGGATTAAATGCTCCAACCAAAAGACACAGGCTTGCTGAATGGATACAAAAACAAGACCCATATATATGCTATCTACAAGAGACCCACTTCAGACTTAGGGACACATTCAGACTGAAAGTGAGGGGATGGAAAAAGATATTCCATGCAAATGGAAATCAAAAGAAAGCTGGAGTAGCTATACTCATATCAGATAAAATAGACTTTAAAATAAAGAATGTTACAAGAGACAAGGAGGGACACTACAAAATGATCAAGGCATCAATCCAAGAAGAAGATATAACAATTATAAATATATATTACCCAACATAGAAGAACCTCAATACATAAGGCACCTGCTAACAGCTATAAAAGAGGAAATCGACAGTAACACAATAATAGTGGGGGACTTTAACACCTCACTTACACCAATGGACAGATCATCCAAACAGAAAGTTAATAAGGAAACACAAACTTTAAATGACACAATAGACCAGATAGATTTAATTGATATTTATAGGACATTCCATCCAAAAACGGCAGATGACACTTTCTTCTCAAGTGTACATGGAACATTCTCCAGGATAGATCACATATTGCATCACAAATCAAGCCTCAATAAATTTAAGAAAATTGAAATCATTTCAAGCATCTTTTCTGACCACAACACTATGAGATTAGAAATCACTTACAGGGGAAAAAACGTAAAACACACAAACAAGTGGAGGCTAAAGAATACATTACTAAATAACCAAGAGATCACTGAAGAAATCAAAGAGGAAATCAAAAAATACCAAGAGACAAATGACAATGAAAACACGATGATCCAAAACCTATGGGATGCAGCAAAAGCAGTTCTAAGAGGGAAGTTTATAGCTATACAAGCCTACCTCAAGAAACAAGAAAAATCTCAAATAAACAACCTAACCTTACACCTAAAGGAACTAGAGAAAGAAGAACAAACAAAACCCAAAGTTAGTAGAAGGAAAGAAATCATAAAGATCAGAGCAGAAATAAATGAAATAGAAACAAAGAAAACAACAGCAAAGATCAATAAAACTAAAAGCTTGTTCTTTGAGAAGATAAACAAAATTGATAAACCATTAGCCAGACCCATCAGGTAAAAGAGGGAGAGGCATCAAGTCAATAAAATTAGAAATGATAAAGGAGAAGTTACAAGGGACACCGCAGAAATACAAAGCATCCTAAGAGACTACTACAAGCAACTCTATGCCAATAAAATGGACAACCTGGAAGAAATGGACAAATTCTTAGAAAGGTATAACCTTCCAATACTGAACCAGGAAGAAATAGAAAATATGAACAGACAAATCACAAGTAATGAAATTGAAACTGTGATTCAAAATCTTCCAACAAACAAAAGTCTAGGATCAGATGGCTTCATAGGGGAATTCTATCAAACATTTAGAGAAGAGCTAACACCCATCCTTCTCAAACTCTTCCAAAAATTTGCAGAGGAAGGAACACTCCCAGACTCATTCTATGAGGCCACCATCACCCTGATACCAAAACCAAAGATACTACAAAAAAAGAAAATTACAGACCAATATCACTGATGAATATAGATGCAAAAATCCTCAACAAAATACTAGCAAACAGAATCCAACAGCACATTAAAAGGATCATACACCATGATCAAGTGGGATTTATCCCAGGGATGCAAGAATTCTTCAATATACACAAATCCATCAATGTGATACACCATATTAACAAATTGAAGAAGAAAAACCATATGATCATCTCAATAGATGCAGAAAAAGCTTTTGACAAAATTCAACACCCATTATGATAAAAATTCGTCAGAAAGTGGGCATAGAGGGAACCTACCTCAACATAATAAAGGCCAAAAAAGAAAGAAAGTGTATTTTATGTGGTCACATTGTCAGGTAAAGGTACTATTTCCATTAAGTGTCAGACAACCCTTTACAAGACACTTTATTTCTGCACATGTTTTCAAACTAAAGCCCAAAGGAAAGCACATAGATTAAAAAAAAAAAAAATGTGTGGAGGGCAGGAGCTCGATGTTGTGATTGGAGACAGGAGAGTCCAACATCATACCGATTGCTTCCTGGCACAGCCCATCTCCAAGAGCCAGAACCAACTTGAAATGGATTCACTGTCCCTCCTAGGGAGGTCAGCAGAAACAGGAAAGAACTCTAAGATGCTCGCTCCAAGCTGAAGAATTCCAAGCCTGTGGAGCCACTGTTCCCGAAAAGGTAGAACTGAGGGTTTCAGCAACCTCAACTTGCCACGGTGGCTTTTTTGAATTTGACTTCTCTCCTTTACCTAATTCTTGATTCCCAGACCCTGCTCATGTCTCTTCAGGAACCTCTGCCCACCAGCTATCCGCTTGCTCTTATATCTCTATTTGTTCTCTTCCTACTTGGTCCTACCCGCCCCCCTCCACCAACTACTGCCACCAAAAACTTAAGTTTCCCTCATTATGACACACACAGCAGGATGGCCATGCACCACCCCCATGTCCTCCCACCAAAGACTACTCACCTTTCTGCTTTTCCTGAACATTCAAGCTTCTGGAAATAAAGACTCCTCTATCCTCATGGCTGCCTCTTCTCTACCTCCATTCATTCCCTTAGAACTCAGAGCTGTATTTTAGCTCCTGCCCTCAACACGCTAGCAGACTGCCCCGATTCCCCCCAAAACAAGTCAACTTCCAAATCCTGTTTTCTACATCATCGAAATATTTTGTGACTATGTCACCTTGTCTTCATCCCTATTCCCAGTGTCTGAAGTCAAGGCCCTCATGTCTCTGGACAATAACTTTATGCCTGGTCTTAGTGGGGCTTCTAACTTTGCCTTTCCCAGGTACTCAGTTATACTGCTTCAGAGTTAGTTGTCTTAAAATACAAACCTAAAGTCATCTCCTGTTCAAAAATCTTCAAGTGCACATCACTGACAGGCTAACTTATTCTATAGGCTATGTTCTATAGGATAAAGTCCAGGTTCCCCAACTATCATTCCAGGATCATTTTCCTCTATGTGTTTCCACCTCTGGCCGCACTGACCTCTTCATACAACCCACTTTGTCCAGCTCTTCCCTGTCTTTCTCTCTTCCTTTATGCCTTTCTTGCTCCCTGGAATATGTTCTTTCCATTTTCTCCATCTGTTCTATTTCTACTTTTCCTTTAAAGTCTAGTTCAAGTGTCAGCTCCTCTCTGAAGCCTTCCGCACTCCCTGGCTTGCAGCGATCACTCCCTCTCTTGCTGTCCGCGGGGCTCCTAGAGCACTGGTTCACTTTTTATCGTAGCGCTTAACATACTGCACTGCAATGACTACTTTTAAAAGAAGACTATCTTTTCTATCAAATAGCATGACTCTTCCACTAGGAATGAACAGTTCTTTACTTTGGTTTCAGAGTTTTTTCAGGCCTTTTGGAAATCATGCTTGATAAGCATCTCTTCCTAATGTTCATCTTTTGAAAAGTTTGCTAAAATAGTATGAACTCTTGCCCAAGACATAAATCTTTTGAGAATCCTCTAAATCAGCAAGAAAAGCATTTGGATAATACAAATGTGCTTTTACCATGTTTCCTGGGAAATGCAACTTACCTTCTTTTTCTAAAGCATAGTGAAGCCTCTCCTAGAAGCACAAATGCCAGAATTCAAGAGGTTGCAAGAATGCCTCATTTTTTTTTCTTCAAAAGAGGAGAGTTACTTTATACATGAAGAAATCTTGGTATTAAAAAAATCATGATTATCAAGACGGTACACTTGCCTGTCAGGTTTAGAGATGGACAGACCATTCCTATGCTCAAAAAGAACACAATAAAAAGACGGAAAAACCATCCTATGGAATCTTATTTTCTCAAACAGACTCTTTTTCTCTTGATCCAGACTCAACCCCAGCTGCCTTCCTCCAGGAAGACTGGCTTTCCTCCTCCTTTCCCTGACACAAATGCACACAGACTTGGTTTTCTCCATTTAACAAGCAAATCTGTTTGCAAACAGGAAGCTGCCGAAGTGGGAGGGTGTGAAACAGGCAAACCGGGGGACCGTTCTGCAAATGCACCAGTGGAGCAGAAGCTCGACTTAGCCATGCTGCTCAGCTTCAGAGTTACAAGCAAACCTGTCCATCCCCAGCGACACAGGAAAAGGCCTGAGTCCCATCCTCCTGAGCCCTGGTGACAAAGGTTAGGCCCTGAAGGGAAACCATGGGGTTTTCCTCTCCTTTCCCCAGTGGGCAGGGAGACCTCTGCCAACAAACTTGTTCTGTTGGTTGGGGTGGCTGCAAAGTGACCCTTCTGCTGACAACTGAGTTATTTGATGGAAACCCACACACCACCACCTGCTGCCTCTCCCAAGGGCTTAAAGAGAGCCGGAGTCTCCGCCGTCAGCTCGCCCCCTGGGGAGCAGCGGCATCAAAGCCCAGATCGAGCTCAGGAACATACCTCTGGCACTTGGAAGAGGTCACCGGCAAGTCAGTGCCCAGTACGGCCCGCCCTTCCCGGCCGCAGGCCAAAGGGGTCATTAGATGGAAAAGCTGCATTCTTTTGCCAGAGACTACTGCCTCTGTGAGCCCATAACTGCTTCTGGAAGGGAAATGAGTCTATTTCATTTCAGTGGTCATATTTATAATCTGTTTGCCTAAGTAACTTAGAAACTCTTCACTAAGAAGAAGAATGAGTAGCACCAACAGGTGTAACCGACACCCAAGAAACATACAGTTGCTATTACATTCACAGTAACATGAGATTTCTTGGCGGACAACTGTGGCAAATTCTTTCTTGGGGGTTAATTTGGCCCTAAAATGTCTTCATGGAGCTGATGACTACAGAAAACCTCCAAAAGATAGGAAAGACAGACCAGACGTTTGCAAAGGGTCAGACAGTTTTCTCCCTACACCTTGGGGCTTATTGGTGAGGTGACAGCCACCAGCAAGGTCCATGAGGAGCCATGGCTGCACAGCCAAAGGGCAGAGACCTGCACAGAAACAGGATTTTCTGACAAAGACATAGCCTCTCAGAAAGTGTGAGACCTCTGCAGCCCTCATGATCTTTTGCATGTGAGCAGTCAGGGAAATTAACTCAAGGTAAATTTGAGGTTGTGGGAAGTTCTATGATTTAGATTTTGGCAGCTTTGCTCAACTAATTAAAAAAAAAAAGTAGTAATCTGGAAGGCAGAGCATGCCCAGGGAACAGGTGATGTTGCCTAATGACCCCACAAGTATCCTATCTAAACAAGCCTTACACCTTATTCCCTCTCATGTCTATACGTGGCCACATAAACTCCCCTCACCACGTACATTTGAATAGAATGTAGCAGATAGATTTGTTTGCTTTGATTACAAACGTCTGCCCCCTACTCCTTAAGGCAGGAAGCACATTTGCCTGCCTCACTTAATCCCTCAAAGATGTCAATGTCATAGCTGAGTGTTGTGTAAACACAACAACAACCTATTGTTTACATTTAGTCTGGATATCTCATAACTTTTCTCAGGGGCTCAGCAAGACAATTTCGGCCCTAGGGAAACAACTTTCAAACAGCCCAGAGCAAGAAAAATCCAGGTGGAGGGGGCTGAGAAGCTGAGTACCAGCAGGAAGCCAGCTTCTAAGCCGAGGATGGATGTGGTAATGGTACCCGGTAGGACCCTCCACCCACTGCTGTGTGGTCTGAGGGCTCGTACCCTCCTATCACTCGGAAGTCGAAAGAATCTACGGTGAAGAGCAAACTTCTCTGAGAGATGTTTACAACTCCATTCCAACTCTGACAATTAGATGAAAATAATGCAGCGAAACACACACAGACTGCTCCTTGCTTTCTAACCAGTCAGTTTATTTCGCCTGACAAGCTTTTCTTCTTGAATCCATTACGGATGGCTGGTCCTGCACTTGAATAATGAGGATGAACTTGAGCGACAAAAAGTTTGTCTAAACTTGTAACAAATCATTCTCAACATCTTGACGCGTAGTGAATAATTAATTGCCACTGTAGAGGCGACCTGCCTGTTCAATTCTTCTCAGATGATTCCAAATTAGGGAGCCTTGGGCCTGTCTCTGAGGAGGCTAAGCATCGTGTTCAGCTATTTAAAAATAAATGAGGAGCAATAATGCGCCCGAGTCTGATGACCTAGCAGATTGGGCCCAAATCTCTGCTTCATCAGTGCTGTGACGCGATTTCCCCAGGCAGCTGCATTGTATGTGCCAGTTACACGGTTCCTCTCGCTCCCATTTATCACTGTACACAGAGCCCCAGGTCGTGTTTATGCAGTGAGATGTACAATTTTTCCAGGTTCAAAACCAAACAATGAAAGAAAGGAAACAGAACAGAATCTATTTGAACTGGACTTCTGTAGTCTTTGGGGTTTATACCTCTTTGGACTGCTCTAAGCTATGGACATGATTTGAATCCCAGGACCACTAGACCCCCGTACTTTCAGGTATCTCTTGGGTTGCAATCCTCCTCCAATCCTGGTCTGAAGGAAAAAGGGAATGGGAACTGGCATTGCCTGATTCCCTCGTATCCTTTTAGTCTACAAAATAGATTGATTCCCTCCAAGAGGTGGGTTTTAATTCAGCTGGTTTGCAAGCATAGCTACAACTCCAGGAGAGATAAACTCCTATGATTACTGCCTCTTGTGCACCCACCTCTGGCCAAGATGAGACAAAAGGACCAGATTTACCCTCCCTCCTGAAATGACAATAGAGAAAAATAAATTAAAAAAACTAGGACAAGATAGTGTGTATGAAACAGTGGTTTTCAAGACACTGGCCATCAGGCAAAGAAGGGTGGTGAGCCCAACAGCTGGCCTTGCTTTCTGCCTAAGGGGTTCCAGGCTGTGGCATATGGAGGGGACCCTCAGGGGAAGCCTGAGTAAAGGAGACAGAGCTGAGAATCTGGAGAGACCAAGACAGCTAGTGTGCACGGGACAGAGCACCAGATAAAATACCAGATGGCATGCGGCATTTGGGACATACTGAAAAGTTATTTGCTGTTTATCTGAAATTCAAGTTTTGCTGGGTGTCCCTGGTTTTTTTTTTTTTTTTTCTTTTTTCTTTTTCTTTGCTAAATCTGGGAACCCTACTCCCAAGCAACACTGTACAGGAGAACACTACTAGATTTGACTCTTGAGAGAAAAGGGGAAGGGAAGAATACACATGCTGCAGGAGCCGCTCAGATGGCAACTGTATAGCTCATGGTTAACCTGGAACCCAGCCGCCATAGGAGGAGTAAAGCCTTTCTGTTTCACACTCCTGTTCTCTGTAGATGCCACCATTTTCTCTCTACTCACTCTCTTCCACTGCCAAGGAGCGAGGGTTCCACTTAGCTGGTAGGGAGCTACATGAACCCCATCCCACTCCATCCAGCAACGCAAAACGAGCTACCCAGCTCTCGGGTCTTTACCGGGGTGAAGGGGCATGTCACCTCTCCAGGGCCTTCCCACCTCTCTCAGGGCACGAGTCCATGTCCTTACAGTGGCCTCCGAGGCCCCCAGCACTCTGGCTCCAGCGACCTCACCTGCTGTTCCTCTGTCACGCCAAGCGCGGCCCATCTCAGGCCCAGGTACTTGCTGTTCCTTCTGCCTGGAACTCTCTCCACAAAGCTCGATCTCACTCCTCCATCAGGCCTTTGTCCAGTGAGGCTTCTCCCCTCCACCATACTGTTCCGCTTTACTTCTCTGCCAACACATTCGTTCATTTGCCTTTCTATTTATTGTCGCTCTCTCTCCTGTCCTAGAATGAACACCCAGTTAGGTCAGGAACTTTGCTGTGCTCCTTGATGTAGCCTCAGAACCCAGACTCAGAGCTGGCATGGATCAGGAATTCCATCAACATTTGTGGAAGGAATCAATGGACCGTCCCGAGGTGGTTCTTCGCTCTCCAACGGGAGGGCTCTCATCTGCCGGCTTTCAGCTATGTCCAACCTGATTCTTCAGAACACAGGGGCTGGAGACTGTAGCCCGCAGCAGACTAGGGCCCTGCCTGCACTGTATTACTTGAGGATTTGCAGGGCAGGGCTGCCTGACCCCCATTTAGAGACCTTCTGTCCATTGTTTCATGGTAATTCTTTATTCTTTGGCTCTTAAAAGCTTATCTTTGAAAAACACTCCAGTGTAAATGTTCTTCAGAGGCAATTAAATCTCATTTGGTCTACATGTTCACTGTCAGGCTGATATGAAGAGATCACAGATAGAGGTTTTATGGAGGTGGGGTGAGGCCAGAGGTCGGGGGAAAACAGTTGGAGGATTCCTGAGAGGGGCACTGAAACCCTCGGAGGTCCAGCCATCTGGCCAAAGGGAGCAACTTATCTGTCATCAGTTATCTACTCCTTGAGACTCCCTCCTCCCTAATCACCTCTCTAATCAGAGAAGATGTTAATGGAAGAAGGCATTTCTTTGACATCCAATCACAATGCCATGTCCATGTATGCTCGACAAAGCACACAAAGTGCCAATGAACCCCTGGGGTGCTCTTTCCATCCTACCCCCCTACTATAATCGAATACCATAATTTCTAACCACAGGGATGAGCAGACAGCTCAGGCTGGATGGGCAGAATAACACACCCTTCTAGGTACGCTGTTTAGTCCAAGGGTAGGCACATGACCTAAGCAAGGCCATTAAAAGTACTCTTCAGAATTAATAGGGATGGTAGAGAAGAGTTTAGAAACACATTCTTTTCTCCAAGATCTACAGCAGTGAGGATGCTAAGGGCCTGGAGCCACCGTGGGTCTCTTTGTCCCCACAGAGAGAACCTGCCTGAAAATAAAGCAGAACCAACCAAAAGACACAGAGGAGAATTCTGATGACATCGTCTAAATCCTCAGTTCAACTGTGTCTGAAGCCAACATCATCACCTGGACTATCTAATTACACTAGCAAATAATCTTCCCGTTTTGCAAGCTCATTTGAGTTGGGTTTTTTCACACTTGAAACATCATGAATACATATCATTACTACATACAGACCTCACCTGCTTGTAAGTATCAGAGAAGCATCTACCCAATGAGTTGATCACTGTTTTCTACTGGAGAAACTATTTATTGAACACATAATACATCCAGGCTAAAAGAATACATCAGCACACCAGAGAGATTTCATGGTTCTCCAGATTTGCTCAATAGTATTTCTTTTCACTGTGAAAGGCAAGATAAACTTCCTATGGTCCCAGAATCTTATCTCTGGCCTAGAAGCTTAGCCAAATAACTCAGTAAAAAGCCCCTGGGAACATCCCTAGAGAGTCGACACAAGAAAGTTTATAAGGTCGCATATCACCCAGTTAAACTCTAAGCCACATCCTTAATGCAGTATGTCAGGGGTGTGGTTTACAGCCTCGGTCTCCGGTACCAGGACTGTGGCCTTAGAGCATGAAAACTAGCCACGGCCGCTCACTCAGATCACTAAGCCACGTCTCACACTAAAAATACTCACCCAAGAAGACCCAAGTTTTCTTTTGTATGTTTGATAGAAAGTATCAGCACTTTTGACTCACAGAACTCTGTGTATTTACAATATTTCCATAAATATTATCTCACTGGGGCTTTTGCAGCAACCTAGGAAATGTTATGGTTCCTACTTTCCAAATGAGACAACCAAGGCTTTCCAAGTTTACCATGTGCACAAGGTCACCAAGCCAGTCAGTGGCAGAACCAGGACTTAGACTCGGGCCATCTGACTTAAGGATTCACGCTCTTTTCATTCTGCTTCCAAGTTTCCCCGAGAGATAGCCCATCGGACACTTGACATCCAATACCAAAAAAAAAAAAAAGACTTTAAACAAAGATTATATGTATAGATTAAAAGTACACATTCTATCTAGAAAGAAAAAACAATTAGTCTACAGCTTTCAAAAATCGAATTCACGTCAGTCCTGTTTATACTTTTATTATGAACGTATTATGAACTCAACTATTTTCCATTTACATTAAGACTTTGTTACAGTGATAATGCCTTTCAGTTTTTTAATAATTTGCTTGGTTTATATGCTTTTAACAGTAACTCAAGCTTAATACTTTCCAATTTTGACAGTTAAAAGTAACAGCAGGGCTTCCCTGGTGGCGCAGTGGTTGAGAGTCCGCCTGCTGATGCAGGGGACACGGGTTCGTGCCCCGGTCTGGGAAGATCCCACATGCCGCGGAGCGGCTGGGCCCGTGAGCCATGGCCGCTGGGCCTGCGCGTCCGGAGCCTGTGCTCCGCAACGGGAGAGGCCGCAACAGTGAGAGGCCCGCGTATGGCCAAAAAAAAAAAAAAAA
Source organism: Aethalodelphis obliquidens (assembly GCF_003676395.1). NCBI lineage: Eukaryota > Metazoa > Chordata > Mammalia > Artiodactyla > Delphinidae > Aethalodelphis > Aethalodelphis obliquidens. The sequence continues at coordinate 1,886,651 of NW_020837995.1, forward strand.
AAAGTAACAACAGTAGTCAGCAGACATTCTTCATTTAAAATCATAAATAGATCCCTATTTTGTGATATGTTTATTGTGCTAATTGAATTTGGTATTTCAATGACAGTCATTGTGCATGCACAAACCAGAAGGCTTAAGAGAATGGTCTAGCCCAAGGCACTTGAGCTTTGAGATCAGATCAACTTCAATTCAGATCACAGCCACCCCCATCTATGGGCCCTTGGCCAAGTTACTTAGCAGCTCTGAAGCTTGTTTTCTAAAGTGGTTAAGAAGGGATGAACATTTACCATTTAGAATTGCTGTGAGGATTAAATGAGCACACGAACATGTAAAAGTTCAATAAAAGTGAGTTCCTTCCCTTTAAATAGCACCAATACGTTCCCTTTATAGTCAACAGTATAAGCTAAAAGACCACGGTGCAAGCAATATTTTGATTTTATATCCTGTCATCATTCCTACTAATAAAAGGCACCACTCCAGATGAAAGCTACCCATTACTTTACTGCCACATCACCCCTGAAAGGGAGAGGCAAAACACTTCTGACAGCACAGGAACATGTGGCCTGCTATTATAAGTGAGAAATATCCATACCAAACAAGTGCTTATCTCTGGGTTGACAAGATATTCCATATGCTTTGTGGCAATGGCATTTTTTTTTTTTACAGCTCCTCTAAAATTATGGCTGGCTAAGAATCTCTCTCCTGGCTCTAATTTGGAAACCATCCAAGGGTTATTTAAAGAACAAACTCAGCCAAATCTAACTAGGAGTAACGATATTGTGAAGAAATTGGAGAAAACAATGGACTTGATTATGAACCGATTCCTCTTAACCATTTAAGTTCGGCGTTGAATGTCAAGGATACACAGAAATATCTGAATGTAATTATCGGCCATGAAGCTGATGGGAGACGAAATTGTGGTTATTTATTGACTTCAATGAAAAAAGAAAAATGATTCATTTTAAGTTTTCTAAAATTACGTTTATATCAACGCATCATACATGTTTACTGAAAGTTGTTACAGAATTATCATTCTACGGTGAAATTTACAATTTGACCTAGAAGAATCTTCAGAGATTTCATCGAACCTATTAACACCGAAAGACTCACATCTTCATTTCTTGTGTATATATATTTATATATTAAGGATGTTTACATTTACTATGTATCAGGCATATACGTTACTGGGTAAAGTATACCTTTGACATATAAAGTATTTCAATTCAGCTCTGATTACTAAATGCATCTAATACCCACTAACAGAAAAAACAAAACAAAACAAATCTCGGCATTTCTCAGTATAGTCTTCAGAATTAGCTTCATGGCTTTAAGCACGTATCTTATTTAGCGTTTAAATTTGCTTATCTTCACAAACCCAGATATTTTATAAAGATAAAGATACTGGCTCAGAGTTTGAAAAAAAGAAAAAGCACTGTCACAAACAGGTTTAATTTGCTACTTATACCTGGTTAGAAAGTAAATACCAACATAGGTAGCTAAAGGGATCTTTCATCAGTTACTGGCTTTCAAACCTCTTTACAGAGTCGTTCAGAAGCAAAGTCTTTCTGGTTCCTCATGTCCAAATCAGCGGTCCCAGCCTCTCATTCATTTCTATGCTCCCTCGTAATAAAGATGCAAACTAAAATAAAGTACCACGGTGAAATGCCAATAAATGCTCATTTAAATAACTCTGTCTCTAGTCATGTGATGGTAGACGTGGTCGCTCACAGCAGGGTCATGCTGAGACCAAGGGGCTGGCACTGCCTACCGCTGTCCCTCTGTGGGAAGTTCTCTGACCACTAGCATCTCTGCAGCTGGCACCATGGTCAACCTCATTAGTCTCGGCCCTACTGGTCACAGGATTTCATAACAACAAACAGCAGCAAGTCTAAAAACACAAACTTGATATCCCACAGCAGCAGTCTTCTGAGTCCTTCAGTAGTAGTCCTTGGGCACCCCCCTACCTAGGGCCAGTTCTGACAGACACGCTCTTAGTCTGTGCAGGATTTATGCCAAATGAACGGATCATCCCCAAAGCCCGAGTCTAGCAAAGCTGTTTCATATGTTAAGTTCAGCCCAGTATTAACAGAAACAACACTAGCCTATGTTTCCGCCATAAATCAGGCTCTCAAGTAGAGGTCTGGGTTAAGGTGATGAATAAAGGACATTTATCCCGGGCAGGCTGTGAATCTACACAAGTATGGCAGTAACACCGAGTACCTGGTGAATGCTTTTTCGCATATATGATGCAAAAGGTGTATCCAAGCCTCCTCTGCACCTTCAGTATTTGGGGAGCGAAAACCAAATTAGGAAATCTGAATTCCACGTCATTTACTAATCATACCACTTCAGCAGTGCTATTCATTGCCCTTCCTCATCTATAAAATGGAAACAGCTGTAGTCTCCCTGTTCTATGAGGAAAACACTTGTGAACGAATCAACCACAAAAACAAGTAGGATTTTATTAGTGTCTTATAATGACTTTCCCATTTGATATTCTTACATTGTACAGAAATATCTATGACCAAGAAAAAGCTCTTAAAACACAATATTTACACTTATTTATATTCCCTTTTCCCCAAAGCAACCTCTCTCTAAATACATTTAACCATTTCTGCAGGAGGTATTTGTAGCTGTTTTGATTCTCTATCTGCTACTTTATAATAATCATGGGAAAAGAACCTCATCTTTCTCTGTTAGAGTGCACTGCCCTGATTAAGGGGTCTTGGGGTCTTAAGTATCTGTATACTATCTTTTTAAAAACAAACTTATGCTTACCAAAGGGGAAAGGGGCCAGGGAGGGATAAATTAGGATTTGGGGATTAACATATACACTCTACTATATATAAAATACGTAACCAAAAAGAACCTACTGTATAGAGCACAGGGAACCATACTCAATGTTTTATAATAACCTGTAAGGGAAAAGAATCTGAAAAAGAGTATATATTACATATGTATAACTGAATCACTATGCTGTACGCCTGAAACTAACACACATTATAAATCAAGTATTTAAAAGTCACTGTTGAAATTAATATATTTGCTCAGAAAATTTGGAAAACACAAAGGAAAGAAAAAGAAAATTAAATCACCCACAGTCCTCCACCAGAGATAAGCACTGTTAAGATTCTGGTAGATATCCTTGTTCAGTTATTTACATAGATAGGGATTTGAGAGAGAGGGAGAGAGATCCTAATTGATCCCCAAATGCTATCAAATATAAGATTTACCATTCTTGTAATAAGAATCATGTAAGAGTGGGGCACATACATTGCAAAATGTATCCTTATTTTAAAAATGTTAACAGAAAACAACATTAGTCTGAAAGAAATATGACATTTTTTCCACACAGCAGCACACTGAACATATCGTTTATAGCCCAATTTTTCCAGTAAAATACTGTGAACATTTGTCCCTGTAAAAAGTATTCTACACGTCAGAAATTCCAGAGTTTCTACAGCATCATTTTAATGGCTATACAGGATTCAGCTGGGGAGGGGGACAGCTGAATATAATCTTTGGATGGCCTGTTATAGGATTTTACCAGGTGGTTTCAATTCATGCAATATACAGAGTGCTTGTGGAATCAACAAGAAAGTTACACCCATCCTGACCAAGGCTATTACTGCCAGGATAAAATTATTAAGTTTTTGAATGAGCTTTGAGAAGTTAAAAGTGCTCTCTAAATGTAATGCACTACTTCCATCATCTGAAGGAAGGCATCCAGGGGCTTCTTGACTCCATTCTCCTTCAGGATGTTTCACCCAACAAAGCAGGGCTATCTTTAAGACCTCATAACAGCTGAGCAGAAGATAGCACTAAATGAGACTCTTGAGGGACACACCTCACAAAGTGCAGATAAGAAGAGCCCTAGTTCATATCTGGCCCAGGGTTGCTAATGCCTTTAACATGTCCTGGTAACGGGAAAGTATGTCTTACGCAACCAAAAGTTGTTTCTGGGTGACCAGGTCACGGTGGGTGGTAAGGCATCCTGCTGGCCCAGCAAGTGATTTCTCTAAGATGGAGCTGCCCAGGCTGCCTTAACTCTAGGTGAGTATGACTGACCCAGACAGTCGCTCACAGATCAGAGGCAAGAAAAGGGAACAAAAAATTTACAAAAGAAGGTTCACAGAATATTGTTTCTCGTTTAGGTCAAAGCTTTAGTATGTTGAAGTGTGAGCTGGGGGAAGAAAGAATCAGTGATGATAACTTTAGCAACACCACTCCCCAGTGGAGGCCAACTCAGGCACCTTGCCATGGAAGCTATTTTTTTCCTTTCAGACTCTAAAAAATTCAAGCACCCGTACTCTTTACTTCCTCACTTACTGCAGGAAATTGCCCCTTTCTCTTACCTTGTTCTTGCAGCTCTCATGAAGGAAGAAGGTCTCTGTGAAGGAAGTTCAATTACGATAGAACTCAGCCCTCTACAGCTTTCACCAACCTCTAAGCAGGGAAATGGCTCAGGGCCTCATCTGCTCTCTCCCAGCACATGAACACAACAGGTTCGGGACTTCCCTGGTGGTGCAGTGGCTAGGAATCCGCCTGCCAATGCAAGGGACACGGTTTCGTAGCCCTGGTCCGGGAAGATCTCACACACTGCCGAGCAACTACGTCCGTGCGCCGCAGCTACTGAGCCTGCGCTCTTGAGCCCCCGTGCCACAATTACTGAAGCCTGTGCGCCTAAAGCAGCTGCTCTGCAGCAAGAGAATCACCGCAATGAGAAGCCCGAGCACCGCAGCAAAAAATAGCCCCCGCTCGTTGCACCTAGAGAAAGCCCGAGTGCGAACATGAAGACCCAACGCAACCAAAAATAAATAAATAAATAGTTTAAGAAGAGCAACAGGTTCAATCAATAATCTTCATCACGGAGATTGGATTTTAAAGGAAAAGGAGTCACAAGAGAGAACTTCATTTTCGATCAACTAATTTATTAAATTGTGACAATTCGGACCTGAATAGTACTACAAATGCCGTGCTTAAATTGATAATGAGCAAATAAAAATTATGTCATCGAAGTCTCACCACAAAATAGGTCTATTTCACAGGTGAAGAAATAGAGACTTAGAAAGAGGTGGTCACCTATGAAAGGTGATGCCAGGATCTGGCCCCAGGTGTAATGGGTTCTAACGCCTGTGCTCTTTACTATGAGGTCTCTGTGTTCTTAGGACTCTCGGTGCTTACTCATCTAAATCCCAACCCTTGTGTAGGATTCTGGATTTACATCTAATGCTACAGTTTGGAGAAACTAAACAGTCAACCTAGAGACCCAAGAAATGTCGGCACAATCTAGAAGGTCCATGCTTAGCATGCTGGGGGAAGGGGACAGCTTACAGTGCCCTTCAGCACCCAGGTACCCTGACTACTGGAGATGCCCACTTTCTCCGGGGTGAGGGAACCCCTCCAGGTTGGGGCCTCACTCTCCTTAGGGCCAGGCACGTGGCTCAACTCTGCCCCGGGGGGTCTGAACAACCCATCACCCCTCAGCTCAAGGTCCCTGCTCACCTCTGTGCTTCACGGTGCTCCCGACACCCCCTCACTCCCATAGGAGGCAACCAAAGCCTCCACTGCCTAGGTAAGAAGAGCACGGGACAAACCATCTCCCTGAAATCCCACGTCGAGAGAACTCTCTTGCTTTACACAGAGTGAACCTAGTACAGATCGATTTGCCATTCAAAGACATTCTGTCAAGATAGTATATTCTAGCACAACCAAAAAATTTTTTTTAATTTATTTTATTTATTTATTTTTGGCTGCGTTGGGTCTTCGTTGCTGCGCACGGGCTTTCTCTAGTTGCGGCGAGCGCAGGCTACTCTTCCTTGTGGTGCGTGAGCTTCTCATTGCGGTGGCTTCTCTTGTTGTGGAGCACGGGCTCTAGGCATGTGGGTTTCAGTAGTTGTGGCACGTGGGCTCAGTAGCTGTGTCTTGAGGGCTCTAGAGCGCAGGCTCAGTAGTTACGGTGCGTGGGCTTAGTTGCTCCGCGGCATGTGGGATCTTCCTGGACCAGGGCTCAAACTCCTGTCTCTTGCATTGGCAGGCAGACTCCTAACCACCGCGCCTCCAGGGAAGCCCCAGCACAACCAAATTTTTGTGACCTAATTCTGACTCAGATCCCCAACTTTCTGACTGTGAAGTTGCCAGACACCATTCCCTGAGTCCACTACTTATGTTCTTGACAGTTAAGATATTACAAAGTCACAAATTCTTCTCACTGCTGCTACACTAACATCTAGTACACCTGATAACAAACGCTGTGGATGAATGGCCGCCTTGACAATTTGTTTTTTTTTTTAACGTCTTTATTGGAGTATAATTGCTTTACAATGGTGTATTAGTTTCTGCTTTATAACACAATGAATCAGCTATACATATACATATATCCCCATATCTTTTTTTAAATACATCTTTATTGGAGTATAATTGCTTCACAGTGCTGTTAGTTTCTGCTTTATAACAAAGTGAATCAGCCATATGCATACATGTATCGCCATATTCCCTCCCTCTTGAGCCTCCCTCCCACCGTCCCTATCCCACCTCTCTAGGTCACAAAGCACCGAGCTGATCTCCCTGTGCTATGCGGCTGCTTCCCACTAGCTATCTATTTTACATTCGGTAGTGTATATGTGTCGATGCTACTCTCACTTCGCCCCAGCTTCCCCTCCCCGCCCGTGTCCTCAAGTCCATTCACTATGTCTACGTCTTTATTGCTGATAGTTTCTAATAACAAAACCTGTCAACTTTGACCACTGACATTTCATGATCTATACACTGTAAAAAAAAAAAAAAAAACTTTAAAAAAAGGTAATTCCTCAGTAGTTTCTGTAAACATTATGTGTTTGTCACATTTTATTTAAAGGTACTGTAAATTTATAAAGGATCATTCTTTAAGGAGTCCTGAGTTGAATATTTTATCATAATGGGACACCAGAGAAAGAGTTTAAATAGATTATATTATTATATAGATATTATATTAGATAGACTAGGCTTTTGATAGATCACAAAAATCAAATGTATGTTGTTTCCTTCTCAGGGAATATATAAGCTCCAATTCTTCTGCAGACATTATCCCTTACCTTATTTTAGCCGTATTAACAACATACAACTGGCTTAGTTTCTTGACCAAGGAAATAAAGAGGCTGGTTGGGTTTCAAAGGCTATGAAGGGGGTTGAAGGAGGAAGGCGCCTCTCTAAGTCTTCTCTCCTGTGGGATGAGGTTTCTATGGGTGAAAGGCAAACATCTCCCCAGGACCCCATACCCAGCTCATCTGTTATCTCACTGATAACAGAGAGCCCTGATATCAGGGCTGGACCCCTCCTACATGCCCATGTATAGTACTGAGAGGCAGGGAGAGGCAGGGGTGGGGTGGGAGGTCTAGGGAGATCCAAAGGCATGGAAAGAAGCTGCTTCTTAGAGTGACCGGAAGTGGAGCCCCAGATCCTATCTAACACATAGCAGTTTTTGTCTGTCTCATTCTCTTTAAAATATGAATTTGCTGTCAACATACAAAATCCAAAGATTTTGTATTATTCTGTAGTTACAGTTTCTCTTGAAACTCTTAGGTCTCGAGTTCTTTCTTGGCAACAACTGGCTGAAGCTAAGTAGCAGGTGTGCCCCGCAGATGGGTCACCTCTTCTCCAGTTTGCCGCAGTGCCTAGCACCCCTAGTGTCTCTTACCCTGGCCTCTCTCCCCTCTGTCTCATCTGTCTGGCCATGTGATCACACGGGCTTGAGATCTCTGATCTAGAGAGAGAGGAGGTGAGGAATTGGAACTTGGGATAAAGTCCCATTACTTCACCAAAGAGCAGGTGATGTGGCTCTCAGGTGGGCACAGGCCAGAAGAAGACCACTGAGGTGAAAGCCATGACTATCCCCATTGGGCACGAGTCAGATGTGCCACCCAATGTGTCAGTGACAAGGGTCGGGGGATGGGGCACTCCACTCCCACCCACAAAGACTGCATATATTTTCCAACTTTTAATCTGAATGAGGACAGTCTCAACAAAGCCTGTGCATGGCTCTTTTAGTGAGGTGTGCCATTCTGGGTTAGAATACACTCAGCTTTCAGAATTCCCCGAGTGGGCCAACAACTGAATACGGGACCACTTCAGACAACACCCACATCTCTCCAGGCACCGAGGAAAAGTCACGAATCCAAAACATCTGTGTCCCTGAATGACAACACAGGTGGATGGAGTTTCTCACTCACTCACTCAGGCCAGACATCTCCATGGGACAGGCACAGTGGGACAGATAAGAACTCAATTCCAAGGTGAACAGCCCCCAAGATAAATCACTCTGCTAACCAGAGAAGACTTAACAAGGGAGCCCACCAGAGTGAAGCACATCCACGTTCGTCACGGCCTGGAGCAGCCAGATATGATTTCTAGGATGTCTGACAAACGTGGGGCTCCAGCTCCAGAGGAAGGACTTAGCAGATCTCCTGCCTGGGTCACTAGCAGCCTGTCAGTTACTGGGTCCGGCACAGATTCTATCACTAGCTCAAATTTTATGCTCTGCCTGTCTCTCTGGTTTGCCTGTCAGTCATCCAACAGCCTAGCCTGACATTTAGAAATGCCCAGTGTCAAACTGCTTCTGCGCCTTGCGTTATGCAGCCAATGTTAGAGGTAAAAGGGCCCTGGATGGGTTCCATTTTTAAATTTCAAACTATCACAAACAGAGCAGTGCTCCAGGAACTATGGGTAATAAAATATGAAACATAAAAACATCATCTCTGAATTAGAAGTGCCTTCCAATCAGTCCACTGCTTAAGGTACCTGCTCCAGCTAGACCCCCATGTTTGTGAGTAATACGGAAAGCGACACCTTGATGTGTGCACAGCTATGAGGGTGGGCACTAGTTTCTCACAATCAGACTTTAGAACTGCCTTCTTGGTATATCTGAGCAAATTTTGTTTTTCCTCTAAAAATTACCTTGCCATCAAAATCCTGAGAAGAACACACATGACTTTCTAATCTGGTGGTTCTCAAATTTTGGCTTCGTAAAATCCCAATGTCAAGGCTGCAGTCCATACCATACCAGTGAAACCAGAACGTCTGGGACCCAATATTTTTTTTAAATCCCTCATGACTCATGTTGTACCATATACCAGTCTGGTTCTCCCTACCTTCCAAATTCCAAATTTTTTTTCCATTCCTCTCTCAAAATTGGCTTTCAAAATCAATTTCCCTCCCTCTTCTTATTGCCCGAACTGTTGCTACATTATTTGGAAATTAGCTTGACTTGTGAAAAACAGAGTCGGCCCATTTTGGTTGGTGGAAGCCCCAGAGATTCAGAGATGAGTTTTCTATACAGCATCATTTCAGAATCCAATTAGTTTGTGGCCTCAGCCAAGAATCTCATGCAATGAAGGAAAGAATTCTTCCACTGAAATTACAGTTCTCTTCACAGGGTAACACCCCAAAGAGATACTGAGGAAAAAAAATTAGCTCAGCAGCCAAAGTGACAACTTGTGACTCAATATGATGGAAAAAAACAAGATGTCTCATAGCCACCTCCCTCCCTGCCCCCAAGCCTAAAAAACAAAAGATCTGAAATCTGGGCCAACCAAAACCACATGGAAAGTTGACTGTGAAACGTAAATTCTTTCCTTCTGTCTGACCACTGGATTCAGAGTACCAGACGCTCTGATATTCTGATTCTCCCATCTCTCTTTTGGGTTCTGCAGAAAATAGTTTAAACAATGTTGAGTTCTAGTGAGAGCTTTCTGTATTCTGTAATGTCTTGCTTCCTTGCCCACCATCTCAGTCCATCATAGGGTTGCCACCACGCTAATACAAAGGGCTACTTTGCTCTGGGAAGGCGACACTGCCAGGCAGGGTTAAATGCACGGCCTTACATTCCCCAACACAGGAAACAAGGATAATAACACTTCAACTGATTTCCCAAGGTAATGGGAAAATGGAGAGGTCACCTGTGCCACACAGGGTGGTACAAAGGCACAAACTTTGGAACCAGATAAATATGAGTCTGGTCCCACCACTTACTAGTTGGGTGACCTTGGGAAACAATGCTTAATGCTTTGTGTATCAGGTTCTTCATCTGCAACTGGGACTGCAATGTCTAGGTCATGGGGCAGCTAGAAGTGTTAAATGAGATAATATTGATATATCTAACGTTGGGTCAGGCACGTGGTCCTTGCTCAGTAACGCTTGTTCTCTTTCCCTGGGATAGATCAGGAAAGCCAACAGGAGATGCCTTGTGGTGGTCTGAGGATCCAAGATTGTGATTTTCCCTGGTTTGGAACTGAAGCTGATCATCCCACACCAGCATCCAACAGAGGTTCTGAGAGCTACCAAACTGGCAACCTGCCAGGCCTAAAATATGGGACAGAGAATTCCTACTCCAGAGTCCTGCCCAACAATACCCCCACGTTGTTGAATTTTTCTCATCTTGCTCCTCAACTATAATGGGTTTGAGTGGGCTCATTATCAATTTCAATCTAGAACATATAATTGCTTCCTTTCCTATAAATAATAAACATTTTCCTATTTCCACCCCTTATTTTTTAATATGTGGTTCCTTCTCCTCCAATTCCCAGAAATGGCATAAAAAGTGTTGCATTTTCACACGTTACATAATTTCTCAGCATGGTCCCTGTAGTCTTTATAACAACCTTGCTGTGGAAATAAAACCGCTCCACTGAGGGGAAAGTAAGTCAGTAGGTATGGAGAAAGTCCACTTGATATTTATGCTGATGTTCTGAAAACAAGTAATGATTATGGCCCAATACTCAGTCCTGGGATGTTTCAGTTCCTTGTTAAAGTCAGGTCAGTTATTAGATTCTACCTGTTAACGTCAACCTAGGAGGATTGTTTCCTAAAAATCTTTAAGCAGTTACAAAACACACTTAAACACTGCAGACAATGTCCCTCTTGATAGATATGGCTCCATGGGACAGAGGTGAGATGGTCCCAGGCACTCATTCAGGGACTTTGAAAGAACTTTCTTCAGCATCTCCAATTCTATAGCCAATATGACGTTCCTATGGCCACAGCTATACCTACATCGTGTACTAGCTTCTCGTGCAATTCACTGCCCCCACATACTGCTCAAATATATGTGAGCAATGATAACAATTGCATATATAAAGTTTTATATTTCTCCTTTCATTTTCACCATAGGACACAATTATAGATGCTCCTTGCTTCAGTTTCAACCAGCTGAATTTCTGACTGTCCCATAAGCTGTTGGTGACCCATCATCCTATGACCTCAACAGCATTCCACTAAGGCTGAGGTCTTGCAATTACAAGCATTTTCTCCTCTTTGCTTAAGGGGCATACCTAGCCAGAGGAGCCTGCAAGGCCCTCAAGTAGAACAGCCAAGAAGTATTAGGGAGTCAACGATCCAGGGGGTAGCCTTCAAACAAGATAGGAGGAAATTAGTGACTAAATATCCAATTCCTCACTGCTCAGAACAGCTCTGAGGCAAGTTCTACACCATCTCTGAGGCCCCAGCAGGACTGAGCCTCAGTTGCCCATTGGGGTGACCTGCTATTCACCCTGGGTTGGCTCCCCTTCCCTGCCTCACTTCCCTGCACCTACCAACACTTCTTGAAATAGCCTTCTAAATAAACTACTTGTACTCCAACCTTATATCTCAAGATATGCTTGTGATCCACAGAAAGATAGACAAGATGAAAAGGCAGAGGGTTATGTACCAGATGAAGGAACAAAATAAAAGCCCAGAAAAACAACTAAATGAAGTGGAGATAGGCAACCTTCCAGAAAAAGAATTCAGAATAATGATAGTGAAGATGATCCAGGACCTCGGAAAAAGAATGGAGGCAAAGATCGAGAAGATGCAAGAAATGTTGAACAAAGACCTAGAAGAATTAAAGAACAAACAGAGATGAACAATACAATAAATGAAATGAAAACTAAACTAGAAGGAATCAATAGCAGAATAACTGAGGCAGAAGAACGGATAAGTGAACTGGAGACAGAATGCTGGAATTCACTGCTGCAGAACAGAATAAAGAAAAAAGAATGAAAAGAAATGAAGACAGCCTAAGAGACCTCTAGGACAACATTAAACACAACAACATTCGCATTATAGAGGTCTCAGAGGGAGAAGAGAGAGAGAAAGGACCCTACAAATATTTGAAGAGATTATAGTCAAAAACTTCCCTAACATGGGAAAGAAAATAGCCACACAAGTCCAAGAAGTACAGAGAGTCCCATACAGGATAAACCCAAGGAGAAACATGCAGAGACACATAGTGATCAAATTGGCAAAAATTAAAGACAAAGAAAAATTATTGAAAGCAGCAAGGGGAAAACGACAACTAACATACAAGGGAACTCCCATAAGGTTAACAGCTGATTTCTCAGCAGAAACTCTACAAACCAGAAGGGAGTGGCATGATATACTTAAAGTGATGAAAGGGAAGAAACTACAACTGAGATTACCCTAGCCGACAAGGATCTCATTCAGATTTGATGGAGAAATCAAAAGCTTTACAGACAAGCAAAAGCTAAGAGAATTCAGCACAACCAAACGAGCTCTACAACAAATGCGAAAGGAAGTTCTCTAAGTGGGAACCACAAGAGAAGAAAAGGACCTACAAAAACAAACCCAAAACATTTAAGAAAATGGTAATAGGAACACATATATCAATAATTACCCTAAACGTGAATGGATTAAATGCTCCAACCAAAAGACACAGGCTTGCTGAATGGATACAAAAACAAGACCCATATATATGCTGTCTACAAGAGACCCACTTCAGACCTAGGGACACATTCAGACTGAAAGTGAGGGGATGGAAAAAGATATTCCATGCAAATGGAAATCAAAAGAAAGCTGGAGTAGCTATACTCATATCAGATAAAATTGACTTTAAAATAAAGAATGTTACAACAGACAAGGAAGGACACTACATAATGATCAGAGGATCATTCCAAGAAAAAGATATAACAATTATAAATATATATGCACCCAACATAGGAGCACCTCAATATATAAGGCAACTGCTAACCGCCATAAAAGAGGAAATAGACAGTAAGACAGTAATATTGGGGACTTTAACACCTCACTTACACCAATGGACAGACCATGCAAAATGAAAATAAATAAGGAAACAGAAGCTTTAAATGACACAATTGACCAGAAAGATTTAATTGATATTTATAGAACATTCCATCCAAAAACGGCAGATGACACTTTCTTCTCAAGTGCAAACGGAACATTCTCCAGGATGGATCACATCTTGGGTCACAAATCAAGCATCAGTAAATTTAAGAAAATTGAAATCATTTCAAGCATCTTTTCTGACCACAACACTATGAGACTAGAAATGAATTACAGGAAAAAAAGATGTAAAAAACACAAACAAGTGGAGGCTAAACAATACGTTACTAAATAACCAAGAGATCACTGAAGAAATCAAAAAGGAAATCAAAAAATACCTAGAGACAAATGACAATGAAAACACGACAACCCAAAACCTATGGGATGCAGCAAAAGCAGTTCTAAGAGGGAAGTTTATAGCTATACAAGCCTACCTCAAGAAACAAGAAAAATCTCAAGTAAACAATCTAACTTTACACCTAAAGGAACTAGAGAAAGAAGAACAAACAAAACCCAAAGTTAGCAGAAGGAAAGAAATCATAAAGATCAGATCAGAAATAAATGAAATAGAAAGAAAGAAAACAACAGCAAAGATCAATAAAACTAAAAGCTTGTTCTTTGAAAAGATAAACAAAATTGATAAACCATTAGCCAGACTCATCAAGAAAAATAGGGAGAGGACTCAAATCAATAAAATTAGAAATGAAAAAGGAGAAGTTACAACGGACACCACAGAAATACAAAGCATCCTAAGAGACTACTACAAGCAACTCTATGCCAATAAAATGGACAACCTGGAAGAAATGGACAAATTTTTAGAAAGATCTAACCTTCCAAGACTGAACCAGGAAGAAACAGAAAATATGAACGTACCAATCACAAGTAATGAAATTGAAACTGTGATTAAAAATCCTCTAACAAACAAAAGTCCAGGACACTATGGCTTCACAGGTGAATTCTATCAAACATTTAGAGAAGAGCTAACACCGATCCTTCTCAAACTCTTCCAAAAAATTGCAGAGGAACACTCCTAAACTCATTCTATGAGGCCACCATCACCCTGATACCAAAACCAGACAAAGATACTACAAAAAAAGAAAATTACAGACCAATATCACTGATGAATATAGATGCAAAAATCCTCAACAAAATACTAGCAAACAGAATCCAACAGCACATTAAAAGGATCATACACCATGATCAAGTGGGATTTATCCCAGGGATGCAAGGATTCTTCAATATACACAAATCAATCAATGTAATAAGCCATATTAACAAATTGAAGAATAAAAACCATATGATCTTCTCATAGATGCAGAAAAAGCTTTTGACAAAATTCCACACTGATTTATCATAAAAACTCTGCAGAAAGTGGGCATAGGGGGAACCTATCTCAACATAATACAGGCCATATACGACAAACCCATAGCAAACATCATTCTCAATGGTGAGAAACTGAAAGCATTGCCTCTAAGATCAGGAATGAGACAAGGATGTCCACTCTCACCACTATTATTCAAAATAGTTTTGCAAGTCCTAGCCATGGCAATCAGAGAAGAAAAAGAAATAAAAATTGGAAAAGAAGAAGTAAAACTGTCAGTGTTTGCCGATGACATGATACTATACATAGAGAATCCTAAAAATGCCACCAGAAAATTACTAGAGCTAATCAATGAATTTGGTAAAGTTGCAGGATAAAAAATTAATGCACAGAAATCTCTTGCATTTCTATACACTAATGATGAAAAATCTGAAAGAGAAATTAAGGAAACACTTCCATTTACCATTGCAACAAAAAGAATAAAATACCTAGGAATAAACCTACCTAGGGAGACAAAAGACCTGTAGGCAGAAAACTATAAGACACTGATGAAAGAAATTAAAGATGATACCAACAGATGGAGAGATATACCATGTTCTTGGATTGGTAGAATCAATATTGTGAAAATGACGATACTAACCAAAGCAATCTACAGATGCAATGCAATCCCTATCAAATTACCAAGGGCACTTTTTACGGAACTAGAACAAAAAAATCTTAAAATTTGTATGGAGACACAAAAGACCCCGAATAGCCAAAGCAGTCTTGAGGGAAAAAGACAGAGCTGGAGGAATCAGACTCCCTGACTACAGACTATACTATAAAGCTCCAGTAATCAAGACAATATGGTATTGGCACAAAAACAGAAACATAGATCAATGGAACAAGATAGAAAGCCCAGAGATACACCAACGCACCCATGGTCAACTAATCTATGACAAAGGAGGTAAGGATGTACAATGGAGAAAAGATAGTCTCTTCAATAAGTGGTGCTGGGAAACCTGGACAGCTACATGTAATAGAATGAAATTAGAACACTCCCTAACACCATACACAAAAATAAACTCAAAATGGATTAGAGACCAGCCGCTATAAAACTCTCAGAGGAAAACATAGGAAGAACACTCTTTGACATAAATCACAGTAATATCTTTTTTGATCCACCTCCTAGAGTAATGGAAATAAAAACAAAAATAAACAAACAGGACCTAATGAAACTGAAAAGCTTTTGCACAGCAATGGAAACCATAAACAAGACGAAAAGACAACCCTCAGAATGGGAGAAAATATCTGAAAACAGATCAACAGACAAAGGATTAATCTCCAAAATATATAAACAGCTCATGCAGCTCAGTATTACAACAACAAAAAACCCAATCCAAAAATGGGCAGAAAACCTAAATAGACATTTGTCCAAAGAAGACATACAGATGGCCAAGAAGCCATCTGAAAAGCTGCTCAACATCACTAATTATTAGAGAAATGCAAGTCAAAACTATAATGAGATATCACCTCATACCAGTTAGAATGGGCATCATCAGAAAATCTACAAACAATAAATGCTGGAGAGGGTGTGGAGAAAAGGGGACCCTCTTGCACTGTTGGTGGGAATGTAAATTGATACAGCCACTCTGGAGAACAGTATGGAGGTTCCTTAAAAAACTAAAAATATAATTACCATATGATCCAGCAATCCCACTACTGGGCATATACCTAGAGAAAACCATAATTCAAAAAGACACATACACCCCAATGTTCATTGCTGCACTATTTGCAATAGCCAGGTCATGGAAGCAACCTAAATGCCCATCAACAGACGAATGGATAAAGAAGTTGTGGTACATATATACAATGGAATATTACTCAGCCTTAAAAAGGAACGAAATTGGGTTATTTGTTGAGACGTGGATGGATCTAGAGACTGTCAGACAGAGTGAAGTAACTCAGAAAGAGAAAAACAAATATTGTATATTAATTCATATATGTGGAACGTAGAGAAATGGTACAGATGAACCGGTTTGCAGGGTAGAAATTGAGACACAGATGTAGAGAGCAAACGTATAGACACCAAGGGGGGAAAGCAGCCGGGGGGTGGGGGTGGGGATGTGATGAATTGGGCGATTGGGATTGACACGTATACACTGATGTGTATAAAACTGATGACTAATAAGAACCTGCTGTATAAAAAAATAAATACAATAAAATAAAATTTTAAAAAAGAAGAGATTAATAAGTCCCGAGGGGAAAAATAAAGTATGTTTGTGGCTCAGTCCAACCTGAGACACAGACACATGCAGTGAGACCAAAATGGTTTACCATTACAACCGAACAGTTTCTTCATGCCTTTATTCAACATATTTTGAGGGTTTCCTATGTAGCTGGTCCTATCTTGGGTTCTAGGGCTGCAATAGTTACCAAGACAGACACCATCCGTTTCTCATTAAATTTATAGACTAGCAGGGGAGACAGATATCACACAAGGATTTAATTGACAGATGCATAAAGATGAAGTGCAGAACACAAGCAGTATATTTAAGGAGATCTCCCTATGTCTGGGAAAAAGAGTTCCCTTAGGAAGAAGCTTTTAGCCACAGGCTAAAGCATGAGTGGAAGTGAGCAGCGTGAAGACTAGGTGGAATAGAGTCCCAGGCAGAGGAAACAGCACGTACAAAAGCCTTGAGGCTTAAAGAGACAGTGTTGCAGAGTGAAGGCAAATGTGGCTGGAGCACCTAGAACAGCCTACACCCTCTTCTAATCCCTTGTGAATTATCACATTGGGCAAAGGACCCTAAAGAAACAAAGGACCATTGAATTTCACTTGACAGTTGAAAAGTCAACACACTATTAATTCACTCATCTAATGATTTATCAGTTCTGCCTGTTCGGTCCAGCCCTCAAGAATTTGATTACTTTTTTTTAAAACATTTAATTGGAGTATAATTGCTTTACAATGTTGTTTTAGTTTCTGCTTTATAAAAAAGTGAATCAGCTAATAAACGTATACGTATATCCCCATATCCCTTCCCTCTTGCACCTCCCTCCCATCCTCCCTATCCCACCCCTCTAGGTGGTCACAAAGCACCGAGCTGATCTCCCTGTGCTATGCAGCTGCTTCCCACTAGCTATCTACTTTACATTTGGTAGGGTATATATGTCCATGCCACTCTCTCACTTCGTCCCAGCTTACCCTTCCCCCTCCCCATGTCCTCAAGTCCATTCCCTACGTCTGTGTTGTTATTCCTGTCCTGCCCCTAGGTTCTTCAGAACCTTTTTTTTTAGATTCCATATATATGCATTACCATACAGTATTTGTTTTTCTCTTTCTGACTTACTTCACTATGTATGACAGACTCTAGGTCTATCCACCTCACTAAAAATAACTCAATTTCGCTTCCTCTTCTGGCTTAGGAATATTCCACTCTATATATATGCCACACTTTCTTTATCCATTCATCTGTTGATGGACACTTAGGTTGCTTCCATGTCTTGGCTATTGTAAATAGTGCTACAATGAACACGGTGCTACATGACTATTTTAGAATTATGGTTTTCTCAAGGTATATGCCCAGTAGTGGGATTGCTGGGTCATATGGTAATCTCTTTTTAGTTTTTTAAGGAACCTCCATACTGTTCTCCATAGTGGCTGTATCACTTTACATTCCCACCAACAGTTCAGGAGGGTTCCCTTTTCTCCACACCCTCTCCAGCATTTATTGTTTGTAGATTTTCTGATAACAGCCATTCTGACTGGTGTGAGGTGATACCTTTTTACAGTTTTAATTTGAATCTCTCTAATGATTAGTGATGTTGAGCATCTTTTCATGTGTTCATTGGCCATCTTTACGTCTTCTTTTAAGAAATGTTTATTGAGGTCTTATGCCCATTTTTGGATTGGGTTTTTTGTTGTTGTTGTTGTTTTTTACCAGTACACGGGCCTCTCACTGTAGTGGCCTCTCCCGTTGCGGAGCACAGGCTCCAGACACGCAGGCTCAGCAGCCATGGCTCACGGGCCCAGCCGCTCCACGACATGTGGGATCTTCCCAGACAGGGACACGAACCCGTGTCCCCTGCATCGGCAGGCGGACTCTCAACCACTGCGCCACCAGGGAAGCCCTGGATTGGGTTTTTTGTTTTTTTCATATTGAGCTGCATCAGCTGCTTATAAATTTTGGAGATTAATACTTTGTCAGTTGCTTCGTTTGCAAATATTTTCTCCCATTCTGAGGGTTCTCTTTTCGTCTTGTTTATGGTTTCATTTGCTGTGCAAAAGCTTTTAAGTTTCATTAGGTCCCACTTGGCTTCTTTTTTGTTTTTATTTCCATTTCTCTCGTAGGTGGATCAAAAAGGATCTTGCTACGGTTTACATCAGAGTGTTCCTCCTATGTTTTCCTCTAAGAGTTTGATAGTGTCTGTCCTTACATTTAGGTCTTTAATCCATTTTGAGCTTATTTTTGTGTATGGTGTTAGCGAGTGTTCTAATTTCATTCTTTTATATGTAGCTGTACAGTTCTCCCAGCACCATCTACTGAAGAGGTTGTCTTTTCTTCATTGTATATTGTTGCCTCCTTTATCAAAAATAAGGTGACCACATGTGCGTGGGTTTATCTCTGGGCTTTCTATCCTGTTCCATTGATTTATATTTCTGTTTTTGTGCCAGTACCATACTGTCTTGATTACTGCAGCTTTGTAGTATAGATTGAAGTCAGGGAGCCTGATTCCTCCAGCTCCGTTTTTCTTTCTCAAGGTTGCTTTGGCTATTTGGGGTGTTTTGTGTTTCCATACAAACTGTGAAATATTTTATTCTAGTTCTGTGAAAAATGCCAGTGGTAGTTTGATAAGGACTGCATTGAATCTGTAGATTGGTTTGGGTAGTATAGTCATTTTCACAATGTTGATTCTTCCAATTCAAGAACATGGTATATCTCTCCATCTATTAGTATTATCTTTCATTTCTTTCATCAGTGTCGTATAGTTTTCTGCATACAGGTCTTTTGTCTCCCTAGGTAGGTTTATTCCTAGGTATTTTATTCTTTTTGTGGCAATGGTAAATGGGAGTGTTTTCATCTCTTTCAAATTTTACATCATTAGTGTACACAAATGCAAGAGATTTCTGTGCATTAATTTTGTATCCTGCTACTTTACCAAATTCATTGATTAGCTCTAGGAGTTTTCTGGTAGTGACTTAAGAATTCTCTATTTATAGTGTCATATCATCTGCAAACAGTGAGAGTTTACTTCTTCTTTTCTGATTTGGATTCCTTTTATTTTTCTTCTCTGATTTTGTGTCTAAAACTTCCAAAACTATGTGTAATAATAGTGGTGAGAGTGGGCAACCTTGTCTTCTTCCTGATCTTAGTGGAAATTGTTTCAGTTTTTCACCAGGAGAACGATGTTGGCAGTGGGTTTGTCATATATGGCCTTTATTATGTTGGTAAGTTCCCTCTATAACTACTTTCTGGAGGATTTTTTAACCATAAATAGGTGTTGAATTTTGTCAACAGCTTTTTCTGCATCTATGGAGATAATCATATGGTTTTTATCTTTCAATTTGTTAATATGGTGTATCACATTGATTGATTTGTGTATATTGAAGAATACTTGCAATCCTGGGATAAACCCCACTTGATCATGGTGTATGATCCTTTTAATGTGCTGTTGGATTCTGTTTGCTAGTATTTGGTTGAGGATTTTGGCATCTATGTTCATCTGTGATATTGGCCTCTGGTTTTCTTTTTTTGTGACATCTTTGTCTGGTTTTGGTATCGGGGTGATGGTGGCCTCGTAGAATGAGTTTGGGAGTGTTCCTCCCTCTGCTCTACTTTGGAAGAGTTTGAGAAGGATAGGTGTTAGCTCTTCTCTAAATATTTGATAGAATTCGCCTGTAAAGCCATCTGGTCCTGGGCTTTTGTTTGTTGGAAGATTTTTTTTTTTTTTTTTTTGCGGTATGCGGGCCTCTCACCATTGTGGCCTCTCCCGTAATGGAGCACAGGCTCCGGACGCGCAGGGCCAGCAGCCATGGCTCACGGGCCCAGCCACTCCGCGGCATGTGGGATCATCCTGGACTGGGGCACGAACCTGTGTCACCTGCATCAGCAGACGGACTCTCAACCACTGCACCACCAGGGACGCCCTGTTGGAAGATTTTTAATCACAGTTTCAATGTCAGTTTTTGTGATTGGTCTGTTCATATTTTCTGTTTCTTCCTGGTTCAGTCTCAGAAGGTTGTGCTTTTCTAAGAATGTGTCCATTTCTTCCAGGTTGAGCATTTTATTGGCATATAGTTGCTTGTAGTAATCTCTCATGATCCTTTGCATTTCTGCGGTGTCTTCTGTTACTTCTCCTTTTTCATTTCTAATTGTGTTGCTCTGAGTCTTCTCCTTTTTGTTCTTTGAGTCTGGATAATGGTTTACCAATTTTGTTTATCTTCTCAAAGAACCAGCTTTTACTTTTATTGATCTTTGCTATCATTTCCTTCATTTCTTTTTCATTTATTTCTGATCTAATCTTTATGAATTCTTTCCTTCTGCTAACTTTGTTTTTTTTCTTTTTCTTTCTCTAATTGTTTTAGGTGTTAGATTAGGTTGTTTATTTCAGATGTTTCTTCTTTCTTGAGGTAAGATTGTATTTCTACGAACTTCCCTCTTAGAACTGCTTTTGCTGCATCCCATAGGTTTTGGGTCATCGTGTTTTCATTGCCATTTGTTTCTAAGTATTTTTGAATTCCTCTTTGACTTCTTCAGCGATCTCTTGGTTATTTAGTAGCGTATTGTTTAGCTTCCATGTGTTCGTATTTTTTACAGATTTCTTCCCTGTAATTGATATCTAGTCTCATAGCCTTGTGGTCAGAAAAGAAACTTGATACGATTTCAATTTTCTTATATTTTTCCAAGGCTTAATTTGTGACCCAAAATATGGTTTATCTTGGAGAATGTTCCATGAGCACTTGAGAAGAAAGTGTATGCTGTTCTTTTGGGAGGGAATGTCTTATAAGTATCAATTAAGTCCATCTTGTCTAAAGTGTCATTTAAAGCTTGTGTTTCCTTATTTATTTTCATTTTGGATGATCAGTCCATTGGTGAAAGTGGGGTGTTAAAGTCCCCTACTATGATTGTGTTACTGTCGATTTCCCCTTTATGGCTGTTAGCATTTGCCTTATGTATTGAGGTGCTCCTATGTTGGGTGCAAAAATATTTACAATTGTTATATCTTCTTGGATTGATCCCTTGATCATTATGTAGTGTCCTTCTTTGTTTCTTGTAATAGTCTTTGTATTAAAGTTTATTTTTGCTGATAGGAGAATTAGTACTCCAGCTTTCTTTTGATTTCTATTTGTATAGAATATCTTTTTCCATCCCCTCACTTTCAGTCTGAATGTGTCCCTAGGTCTGAAGTGGGTCTCTTGTAGAGAGCATATACATGGGTCTTGTATTTGTATATATTCAGCCAGTCTATATCTTTTGGTTGGAACATTTAATCCATTTACATTTAAGGTAATTATCGATATGTATGTTCCTATTACCCGTTTCTCAATTGTTTTGGGTTTGTTTTTGAAGGTCTTTTCCTTCTCTTGTGTTTCCTGCTTAGAGAAGTTCCTTTAGCATCTGTTGTAAAGCTGGTTTGGTGGTGCTGAATTCTCTTAGCTTTTGCTTGTCTGTAAAGGTTGTAATTTCTCCGTCGAACCTGAATGAGACCCTTTCTGGGTAGAGTAATCTTGCTTGTAGGTTTTTCCCTTTCATCACTTTAAATATGTCCTGTCACACCCTTCTGGTCGGCAGAGTTTCTGCTGAAGATCAGCTGTTAACCTCATGGGGATTCCCCTGTATGTTATTTGTTCCTTTTCCCTTGCTGCTTTTAATATTTTTTATTTGTATTTAATTTTTGATAGTTTGATTAGTATGTGTCTTGGTGTGTTTCTCCTTGGATTTATCCTGTATGGGACTCTCTGTGCGTCCTGGACTTGATTGACTATTTCCTTTCCCATATTAGGGAAGTTTTCAACTATGGTCTTCTCAAATATCTTCTCACTCCCTGTCTTTTTCTCTTCTTATTCTGGGACCGCTGTAATTCAAATGTTGGTGTGCTTAATGTTTTCCCAGAAGTCTCTGAGACTGTCCCCAATTCTTTTCATTCTTTTTTCTTTATTCTGCTCTGTGGTAGTTATTTCCACTATTTTATCTTCCAGGTCACTTATCCGTTCTTCTGCCTAAGTTATTCTGCTATTGATTCCTTCTAGAGAATTTTTAATTTCATTTATTCTGTTGTTCATCATTGTCTATTTGCTCTTTAGTTCCTCTAGGTCCTTGTTAAATGTTTCTTGCATTTTCTCCATTGTATCTCCAAGATTTTGGATCATCTTTACTATCATTACTCTGAATTCTTTTTCAGGTAGACTGCCTATTTCCTCTTCATTTGTTTGGTCTGGTGGGTTTTTACTTTGCTCCTTCATTTGCTGTGTATTTCTGTGTCTTCTCATTTTGCTTAACTTATTGTGTTTGGGGTCTCCTTTTAGCAGGCTGCAGGTTTGTAGTTCCTGTTGTTTTTGGTGTCTCCCCCAGTGGGTAAGGTTGGTTCAGTGGGTTGTGTAGGCTTCCTGGTGGAGGGGACTGGTGCCTGTGTTCTGGTGGATGAGGCTGGATCTTGTCTTTCTGGTGGGCAGGACCATGTCCAGTTGTGTGTTTTGGGGTGTCTGTGAGCTTATTATGATTTTAGGCAGCCTCTCTTCTAATGCATAGGGTTGTTTTCCTGTCTTGCTACTTGTTTGGCATCGGGTGTCCAGCACTGGAGCTTGCTGGTGGTTGGGTGGAGCTGGGTCTTAGTGTTGAGACAGAGATCTCTGGGAGAGCTCTCACTGACTGATATTACGTGGGGCCGGGAGGTCTCTGGTGGTCCCATATCCTGAACTCAGCTCTCCCACCTCAGAGGCTCAGGCCTGACACCCAGCTGGAGAACCAAGACCCTGTCTGCCACACGGCTCAGAAGAAAAGGAAAAAAAAAAAGAAAGTAAAAAAAAAATAGTAAAATAAAGTTATTAAAATAAAAAATTTTTAAATATTGTTAACATTTAAAAAATTAAAATGTAATAAAAAAAGAAGGGATCAACCAAACCAATAAACAAATCCACCCGTGATAACAAGCTCTAAAAACTATATTAAGATAAACATAAAAATCAGAAACTAGTCAGTCACATACAGCAAACCCCAAGTCTACAGTTACTCTCAAAGTCCACCGCCTCAATTTTGGGATTTTTCATTGTCTATTCAGGTATTCCATAGATGCAGGGTACGTCAAGTTGACTGTGCAGATTTAATCCACTGCTCTTGAGACTGCATGGAGATATTTCCCTTTTTCTTCTTTGTTCACACAGCTCCTGGGGTTCAACTTTGGATTTGGCCCTGCCTCTGCATGTAGGTCGTCCTCTGGTGTCTGTTTTTCGCCCAGAGAGGAGAGGGTTAAAGGAGCGGCTGATTACGGGGATCTGGTTCACTCAGGCTGGAGGGAGGGAGGGGTATGTGCAGGGTGAGCCTGTGGCAACAGAAGCCAGCATGACGTTGCAACTGGCTGAGGCACGCCATGCGTTCTCCCGGGGAAGTTGTCCCTGGATCATAGGACACTGGCAGCACAGACTGGCGGCAGCACAGACTCCTGGCGGGCAGCACAGACTCCTGTGAGGGGAAGTGTGGATAGTGACCTGTGCTTGCACACAGGCTTGTAAGTGGCTGCAGCAACAGTCTTAGCGGTTAATACCCGTCTCTGGTGTCCGCACTGATAGCTGCAGCTCGCACTTGCCTCTGAAGCTCATTTAGGCAGTGCTCTGAATCCCCTCTCCTTGCGCACCCTGAAACTATGGTCTCTTGCCTCTTGGGCACGTCCAGACATTTTCCTGGACTCCCTCCTGGCTAGCTGTGGGGCAATAGCCCCTTCAGGCTGTGTTCATGCAGTCAACCCCAGTCCTCCCCCTGGGATCCGACCTCTGAAGCCTGAGCCTCAGCCCCCAGCCCCCACCCACCGTGGCGGGTGAGCAGACAAGCCTCTCGGCCTGGTGAGTGCTGGTCGGCCCTGATCCTCTGCACGGGAATCTCTCTGCTTTGCCCTCTGGACCTCTGTTGCTGTGCTCTTCTCCATGGCTCCAAAGCTTCCCCCCTGCCCACCTCATGTCTGTGCCAGTGAAGGGTCTTCCTAGTGTGTGGAAACCTTTTCTCCTTCACAGCTCCCTCCCAGAGGTGCAGGTCCCATCCCTATTCTTTTGTCTCTGTTTTTTCTTTTTCTTTTGCCCTACCCAGTTACGTGGGGGAGTTTCTTGCCTTTTGGGAACTCTGAGGTCTTCTGCCAGCAATCCGTAGGTGTTCTGTAGGAGTTGTTCCACATGTAGATGTATTTGTGGGGAGGGAGGTGATCTCCATGTCTTACTCCTCCACCATCTTGAAGGTCCTCGCCTCTATGGCTTAGGCTTCTAAAAATCCATCAAGCATCCACTGCATAGAAGTCTGATTTTTCTCCTGTTGTAATTCACTCAGGAAAGTTTCTAGAGGTCCAGTGGTGTGGGCATGTCAAGGTCTCCCTTTTATAGCCATGAATAAGTTACTGTATCTGGCCCTTCCTTTCCAGTCCTTGCAGATTGGCTCTAGTAGGTCACTCTTCTGACACTCAGCAAGGCTGCTCACTGCTCTAATCAGCAGCTCATCAGAGCCTATAAATCTTTGATAATTCCACCTGGCAGATATCTTTAACCATGAGTGACACGTTTAGTCCTTTGGGTGTTTTTAGGTTTCTACCCCCTTGGCCACAACTGAGCAGCCTGCTTGAGGATAGTTTTGTTCTCTTCATTTCAATATCCATGTGACTTCTGCGTTTTATTCTTAGAGGACATGAACAGTTCCGTATTTTGAATGTACCTGTAGTACCATTGGTCAGAGAAGATGGTATTACTTGCCGGAAGTACTAGTCTAAAAATTTCTATGTACTTTTCCAAACAGGGAAGCAGAAAAAATTATTGGTAGCTCACTGTATCGTAGAGGATGTGTTAAAAAAAAAAAGAAAAAAAAGAAGAAAAAAACTTGATTACTTTTAAACCCCATTTAAAAACATGAAATCTTGAAGTAGTTCTAAAGTTAAGCTGAAAGTATAACCTCAGTGGAGGCACACTGGTTCAGACTGGTTGGACTACTAGTCTTTTCTTAGAAAAAAGTAAATGTGTTTGAGAATTACTCTTAAATTTTTGACCTGGTGGTGGTAGGGGGTGGTTTGGAGAAATGAGAGAAAAGGGGCATGATTAATCTATTTCCTACTGTTTCATGGATCCCAAATATCACCTCCATTTTCGGAGATTCACTCGGATTTGTGGAACTCAGCATATAGTTGTACCCCTGGCTAGGATTTATCACAGCCATGTAGTAAGGATATACAGCTGGATCCTAATAGGAAAAGACACAGGCAGAAAAATCAATGCCAGGCTTCCTTCTGACGTGTCCCTCCTGAGAAAGTGTACACTTGAGAATATTCCTTTCTCTAGCAACTAAAAATGCAATAGTATATAATGTTTTTCTTGGGGATCCCATTAGAGATTTAGCACACAAGGCTTTTACCGGGGTATGGTCACACAGGCACCCTCTGCCTAGCACATACCACTATCTTAGATTTCCAGAAGCAAGCAGGTGTTTGGCATAATCACATTATGCAGACAGTCTAGGACCAGTGGATCACCCTTATCTCTTAAGGGAATGAGTCAAGTGTGAAATTCTCAAGTGCCAGCCAAAGGCCAGCCTTGCAAGCAGATCCTACTAAAGAAGCCCTCACGCCTGTTATGTTAACTCTTTTCTGCACGTCTACCACCCCTGTAAATAAGACATTGTGAAAACAAATAGAACACATTTTCCTCTAATTTCAGCATCATAAGATCAACAGAGAAAGAAAAGTAACTTAATAGGAAGTTTTATAGGAATTCTATTCTGCAGCAACTTGGTCCTGAGTGGTTTGGAAGCATAAGTATTAACTAGCTCAGGTGTGGTTTAGGTGCCTCCAGGTATACAAGTATTGATGCCAGTCTTGGCCCAGCCCAACCAAAAGAACAGACCAACCAAAACACTTCTTTTGTAAGTCTCCAATAGAAAACACAAATCACTTAATGAAAGTAATCATTTGCAAAGCATGTTAAAAACTAAGACCATCTCTTCTCCTGTCTCCCAACAGCAAGACTCTGCTTGGAATAAAAGTGCAGATTTCCAGCAATGAAGCCAACTCATCCAGTGACATAAAATCCATTTATGATAAACATAAACCATGTTTTCAGCAATAATTTACATATCTGAAATGGGAAACTGATCAGCATAGCCTAAATAAATGGTCCTCTTCTTTGTAACTCTTTTATAGCCAAAGTGACCTTCCTTAGTGCCAAGGCAGAGTGTTTATAGGATGCTATTTTCTCATGTAATTCACTGTCACATTACATTTTCATAAATATTCCTGAAAGGTTAAACAGCTGCATATAATAACCATAAATACTAAACTGTATCCTTGAAAAACCAATGTAAAAATATTAAAGTTTGCAAAGAGAATCATTCACAATTTTACACAATACCTGGCATATTACCTTTTAATTTCTGTCTAAATGCACAGATACTTGATGAAGTTATGATCATATTACACTTGTACTTTCACAGATTGTTCAACATACAGCAAATATTTTCCATGTTTCTCTATAGATGCCATGTGTTATTGTTCCATTCCACTATTGCTACAGATATAATTTTAATACATGCTTTTATTAAAAATTCTCATTTAATCAATGTAATCTATACATATTATTTAAAATCAAATGGTCAAGAAATGAGTTATAATATCACAGTCCCCTGCTTTACCCCATCCCAGCTGCTGCCATTCCCCTGTAGCAACCATTTTTATTTAAATGTTCAACTTTTTTTCTGATTATCTTTATTTCACTAAATAGCATACTTATTATTTCTCAAGTTATTGATTTTAAGTATTAGTTGTTACTTTTAGTTTCCTTGTTGGTTTTCTTTGTATTTAGATACTATACTTATCTCTTCATTTCTCCTTCCATCTGCTACAGGTGGAAGAATTTTTCTTAATTTCCCACTCTGTGAGAATGAAGAGTTATGAGTACCCTTCGTTTCTCTTCTCTAACTTCCAATTCTGAACTTCTGTTGCTCACACTAACACTTTTATAGTGTAAGATTGGTATCCTTTACATCTGTTTTGTAGCCATGACTGTCTTCCATGCTTTGTTTATAGTTTAATTCTAAAAGTTGAAATCAATAAACAGTATCTATATAATGATGACTCCATAAATATTGTTCACTCTTAGAGCTAAACGGTATAATATGGTTCTATTTCCTTTCTGTACAGCTCTTTACTTTTCCTTGAGTTTCTAGTTGCCTTTGTTTTTCCTCTTGCAATGTTCATCTGTCTCACCTCCTTATATTTTCTAAAGAATCAAAGGGAGTAATATATTTGTGGAATCCCTTTCCATCACCTACACCTATTCTGATAACTTCTTCCTAAATCACTTTTCTTCTGCTCTAATCATGGTTAATTGCTACCAATTAATTAGTACAACCTAGTTGTCATCCTTGGACTGAATTATACTACTGGGCTGGAATTATTTTCAGAATTTCAACTTCCCATTTTGTTTTTTCTTCCTCTTAGGACATATCCGAAAATATCTGTACTCTACCCTCACACTTGCCTGAGAATTTTGCTAGACAGAGAAATCTAAACTGGAAAATTTCACTCAAAAACCTAGTTTTACCCCTTGAACAGACTGCATCCCTTGTTGCTATGACTCTTGTTCCTTTGTGGGTTGCCTGTTTTTATGTTTATCTTGTTATTTTCTTCCTCAAGAAACTTATAAAAGCTTCCATTTATTCAGAACTTCCCGAACTTTCTGAAACTGCATGTTTCCAAACTTTCTGAAACTGCATGTTTTCTCTGTAGATCATACTTTATTCATTTGTACTGGACATTCAGTGACTCCTTTCATTCTGGTCCTTCAGTTTTAGAAAATTATCTTAAAATATTTCTTTGGTAAGTTTCTTCTTTCTCTTTTACTTGTTCTCTCTCATAGACTTAATCTCTATGACTTATTTTTTCTCTCATATTTTCCATTACTGTATCTCTTTGTTCTCCTTTGTAAGAGATTGCCTCAACATTATCTTCCATGCTTTCAGTATTTTTTAAATTTCAATAGTCACATTTTTTTAATTGTTACAATGTTGTGTTAGTTTCTGGTATACAGCAGTGATTCACTTTATATATATATATATATATATATATATATATATATATATATATATATAGTGTGTGTGTATGTATATGTGTGTGTATATATTTCTTTTTCAGATTTTTTCTATTATAAGTTATTACAGGATATTGAATGTAGTTCCCTGTGCTATACAGTAGGACCTTGTTGTTTATCAGTAGTCACATTTTAAATGTTTTCTCATTTGTTCATTTTTTAGAGCATCTTATTTTATGGATACAGCATCTACTCACATTTTCCTGAAAATAATAAAACGAGCTCTCTTACTGTTTAACTTATTTCTGTTTTCTGTGAGGTCATTTATTTTCTATTCAGTTTTCTTTTTTTTTTTTTCACTTTGCGAACATCTGGTGATCCTTAGTTATTCATAATTAAGAATCAAGCAATAAAAAACTGACAGGTACTTCATACCTATCAGGATGGCTACTATGAAAAAAACGCCAGAAAATAAGTGTTGGTGAGGAGGTGGTGAAACTGGAATTCTTGTGCACTGTTGGTGGGAATATAGAATGATGCATTTGCGATGGAAAACAGTATGTGGTTCCTCAAAAAATATTTCAACAAACTGCCACATGATCCAGCAATCCCATATCTGTGATTATACCCAAAAGAAACAAAAGCAGAGTCTTGAAGAGTTATCTGTACATTCATGTTCACAGCAGCATTATTCACAATAGCCAAAGGGAAAAGCAACTCAAGTGTCCATCAATGGATGAATGGATAAACAAAATGTGGTATATACATACAGTGGACTATTATGTAAACTTAAAAAAGGAAGCGAAGTCTGACATATGCTACAACATGAATGAATCTTGAGTGAAATAAGCCAGTCACAGACAAATACTGCATGATTCCGCTTATAAAAGGTATCTAGAGCAATCAAACTATAAAGAATCATGGTTGCTAGAGGCTAGGGGAGGGGCAAATGGAAACTGTTGTTTAAAGGGCGTAAAACTTCAGTTCTGCACGATGAAAAAGTTCTGGAGATGGTTGCACAATCATGTGAATATACTTAATACTGAACCGTGCATTTAGAAGTGGTTAAGATGGTTAAAAACAACAACAATTTACAGGAAGCTGTAGCAGACACATTGGGATCCTGCCCTTTATTTCTCAGTAATTACCATTTCAGCCCATGCTGGCATGATTCCAGCCAGATTTGAGTGTACCAGTTCATGACAATTTTATCAATCTGGGACATGGTAATGATCAGTATTAGTATTGCACATTCATATAAACATTTTTCTCCAAGAGGATGGGCTATCTGACACCTAAAAAGTTGCTCTGTATTTGGAAATAAGACCTAATTATGATAAAATAGGCCTTAAGGAGTGAAAGGCCAGTGAGTTGAAGAATTTAGCAGTTCTTATTCTTAATTCATACCTTCTTCTAAGAAGATATAAAGCAAACAAGGGGGTGGTGTTTGAAGGCAAAGAATTTCAGGCTCTATGAATAAAATGAAAGGCTACCAACTTATGAAAAATTGACACAGAAGGTAAAAATTTTATAAAGATTTCAGGCTTTTGAATCCATGAATATTCTTTTCTTGAAAAAGTACTGTTTCTGTTTTACAAAAGTAAAGACACTTTTAGAGAAAAGAAACAAGGGTACTGATATCAGCACATTTCATGAAAATTCCTGATGTAGAGGCAAATCATTCCTGCCCCAAATCAGCGATAACATAGAGGGTGAATATTTGGCTTTGTCATTCAGATTTTAAACTCCGAGGTTTTGTTTTTGTTTTTTAATGCAGAAAGAAGAAGTCACTTTTTAACTTCAGGTCTCTTCAGTTTATATATAAAAACAGTACTGGAGACAGCTACAGAAAAAAATGACTTGAATCATATTACTCATCATTCGGCTAAAAATAAGAAGCCACACTTAAGTACCCTGGCATTTACAGGGGTAAAAAACAAAATTTCCACTGTCACTGTTGTCAGCAAAGAGAATATATTTCTTCATCTTCTATAAGGAAATCCCCCCCCAAAAAATTACCATTGAGCACAAAGGGGTAGCACCTGGCTCTAATTCAATTCTGCCGAGAGGCCCAGAAGTAATCAATAAACACTTACTAATACAGCATCTTGCTTCCATGAGTAAAATGGCAAGTGCTGTACACATGCTGAAATTAAACAACACTTAATATAGATGAAAAAGTAGGAGAATAAGGAAAAAGCTGAGGAACTGGTTTACATCAAACTTCCTAGGAAGCAGTTTAGCTTTCTTCTTTCTATAACTTGTGGGGACCACCTAGGTGTGGAGGGGAAAACATCAAGACTACTCTGTCACAGTCTTAAATTCCTATTCCTTCCATTTGTTTAGCTTTAAATGCTTATGAGATAGCCTTGGATATCCCACACCACCCCCAATAAACCTGTAGAAAATCATTAGCCAGGGGGCCTTCAAGATGGCAGAGGAGTTGAGACGTGGAGATCATCTTCCTCCCCACAAATACATCAAAAATACATCTACGTGTGGAACAACTCCTACAGAACACTTACTGAACACTGGCAGAAGACCTCAGACTTCCCAAAAGGCAAGAAACTCCCCCACGTACCTGGGTAGGGCAAAAGAAAAAAGGAAAAACAGAGACAAAAGAATAGGGATGGGACCTGCACCAGTGGGAGGGAGCTGTGAAGGAGGAAAGGTTTCCATACACTAGAAGCCCCTTCACTGGCAGAGATGGTGGGTGGGCGGGGAGGGAAGCTTTGGAGCCACAGAGGAGAGCGCAGCAACAGGGCTGCAGAGGGCAAAGCAGAGAGATTTCCGCACAGAGGATTGGTGCCGACCAGCACTCACCAGACTGAGAAGCTTGTCTGCTCAGCCGCCAGGGTGGGTGGGGGCTGGGAGCTGAGGTCGGGCTTCGGAGGTCAGACCCCAAGGAGCGGACTGGGGTTGGCTGCGTGAACACAGCCTGAAGGGGCTAGTGCACCACAGCAAGCCGGGAGAGAGTCCAGGAAAATGTCTGGACCTGCCTAAGAGGCAAGAGACCATTGTTTCGGGGTGCGTGAGGAGAGGGGATTCAGAGCACCGCCTAAACGAGCTCCAGAGATGGGCGCAAGCTGGAGCTATCAGCGGGACACCAGGGACGGGTGTGAACTGCTAAGACTGTTGCTGCAGCCACGGAGAAGCCTGTGTGCAAGCACAGGTCACTATCCACACCTCCCCTCCTGGGAACCTGTGCAGCCCACCACTGCCAGGGTCCCATGATCCAGGGACAACTTCCCCGGGAGAACACACAGTGTGCCTCAGGCAGGTGCAGCGTCATGCTGGCCACTGTCGCCACAGGCTCGCCCCGCGTTAAGTACCCATCCCTCCCTCCAGCCTGAGTGAACCAGATCCCCCTAATCAGCCTCTCCTTTAACCCCCTCCTGTCAGGGAGAAAAACAGAAACCAGAGGGTGACCTACACGCAGAGGCGGGGCCAAACCCAAAGCTGAACCGCAGGAGCTGTGCGAACAAAGAAGAGGAAGGGAAATTTCTCCCAGCAGCCTCAGGTGCAGGGGATTAAAGCTCCACAGCTAACTTGACGTACCCTGCATCTGTGGAATACCTGAATAGATAACGAACCATGCCAAAAATGAGGTGGTAGACTTCGGGAGAAACTGTAGATTGTGGTTTGCTGTATGCAACTGACTAGTTTCTGATTTTTATGTTCATCTTACTATAGTTTTTAGCACTTGTTATCACTGGTGGATTTGTTTATTGGTTTGGTTGCTCTCTTTTTATATTACTTTTATATTTTAATAATATTTTTAATTTAATAATTTTTTTTCCTTCTTTATTTTCTCCCTTTTCTTCTGACCATGTGACTGACGGATCTTGCTGCTCTGGACAGCTGTCAGGCCTGAGCTTTTGAGGTGGGAGAGCTGAGCTCAAGACACTGGACGACCAGAGACCTCCTGGCCCCATGGAATATCAGTCGGCAACAGCTCTCTCAGAGATCTCCATCTCAACGCTAAGACCCAGTTCCACTCAATGACCAGCAAGCTCCAGTGTGGGACACCCCATGCTAAACAACTAGCAAGACAGGAACACAGCCCCACCAATTAGCAGAGAGGCTGTCTAAAACCATAATAAGCGAACGGACACCCCAAAACACACCACCGGATGTGGTCCTGCCCATCAGAAAGACAAGATCCAGCCCATCCACCAAAACACAGGCACCAGTCCCCTCCACTAGGAAGCCTACACAACCCACTGAACTAACCTTACACACTGGGGGCAAACACCAAAAACAACAGGAACTACGAACCTGCAGCCTGCGAAAAGGAAACCCCAAACACAGTAAGTTAAGCAAAATGAGAACATAGAGAAATACATAGCAGACGAAGGAGCAAGGTAAAAACCCACCAGACCAAACAAATGAAGAGGAAATAGGCAGTCAAACTGAAAAAGAATTCTGAGTAATGACAGTAAAGAGGATCCAAAATCTTGGGGATACAATGGAGAAAATACAAGAAAGGTTTAACAAGGACTCAGAAGAACTAAACAGCAAACAAACAATGATGAGCAACACAATAAACGAGATTTAAAATTCTCCAGAAGTAATCAATAGCAGAATAACTGAGGAAGAGGAACGGATAAGTGACCTGGAAGATAAAATAGTGGAAATAACTACCTCAGAGCAGAAAAAAAGAAAAAAGAATGAAGAGAATTGAGGAAGTCTCACAGACTTCTGGGACAACATTAAGCACACCAACATTTGAATTACAGGAGTCCCAGAATACAAAGAGAAAAAGACAGGGAGTGAGAAGATATTTGAAAAGACCATAGTTGAAAACTTCCCTAATATGGGAAAGGAAATAGTCAATCAAGTCTAGGAAGCACACAGAGTCCCATACAGGATAAATCCAAGGAGAAACACACCAAGACACATACTAATCAAACTATCAAAAATTAAATACAAATAAAAAATACTAAAAGAGCAAGGGAAAAGCAACAAATAACATACAAGGGAATCCCCACTAAGTTAACAGCTGATCTTCAACAGAAACTCTGCAGACCAGAAGGGTGTGGCAGGACATATTTAAAGTGATGAAAGGGAAAAACCTACAAGCAAGATTACTCTACCCAGAAAGGGTCTCATTCAAACCAGCTCTAAAACAAATGCTAAAGGAACTTCTCCAGGCAGGAAACACAAGAGAAGGAAAAGACCTACAGGAACAAACCCAAAACAAGTCAGAAAATGGTAATAGGAACATACATATCAATAATTACCTTAAACGTAAATGGATTAAATGTTCCAACCAAAAGACACAGACTGGCTGAATGGATACAAAAACAAGACCTGTGTATACGCTGTCTACAAGAGACCCACTTCAGACCTAGGGACACACACAGACTAAAAGTGAGAGGATGGAAAAAGGTATTCCATGCAAATGGAAACCAGAAGAAAGCTGGAGTAGCAATTCTCATATCAGACAAAATAGACTGTAAAACAAAGAGTATTCCAAGAGACAAAGAAGGACACTACATAATGTTCAAGGGATCAATCCAAGAAGATATAACTGTAAACATTTATGCACCCAACATAGGAGCACCTCAATACATAAGGGAACTTCTAACAGCCATAAAAGGGGAAATCAACAGTAACACAATCATAGTAGGGGATGATAACACCCCACATTCACCAATGGACAGATCATCCAAAATAAAAATAAATAAGGAAACACAAGCTTTAAATGATACATTAAACAAGATGGACATAATTGATATTTATAGGACATTCCATACAAAACCAACAGAATAAACTTTCTTCTCAAGTGCTCATGGAACATTCTCCAGGATAGATCATATCTTGGGTCACAAATCAAGCCTTGGTAAATTTCAGAAAATTGAAATCGTATGAAGTATATTTTCTGACCACAACGCTGTAAGACTAAATATCAATTAGAGGAAAAAATCTGTAAAAAATACAAACACATGGAGGCAAAACAATGTGCTACTTAATAACCAAGAGATCATTGAAGAAATCAAAGAGGAAATCAAAAAATACCTAGAAACAAATGACAATGAAAACATGACAACCCAAAACCTATGGGATGCAGCAAAAACAGTTCTAAGAGGGAAGTTTATAGCAATACAATCCTACCTTAAGAAACAAGAAACATCTGAAATAAACAACCCTAACTTACACCTAAGGCAATTAGAGAAAGAAGAATTAAAAAACCCCAAAGGTCGCAGAAGCAAAGAAATCATAAAGATCAGATCAGAAATAAATGAAAAAGAAATGAAGGAAACGATAGCAAAGATCAATAAAACTAAAAGCTGCTTCTTTGAGAAGATAAACAAAACTGATAAACCATTAGCCAGACTCATCAAGAGAAAAACGGAGAAGACTCAAATCAATAGCATTAGAAATGAAAAGGAGAAATAATAACTGACACTGCAGAAATACAAAGGATCATAAGAGATTACTACAAGCAACTCTATGCCAATAAATTGGACAACCTGGAAGAAATGGAAAAATTCTTAGAAAAGCACAACCTTCTAAGACTGAACCAGGAAGAAACAGAAAATATGAACAGACCAATCACAAAAACTGACATTGAAACTGTGATTAAAAATCTTCCAACAGGGTTTCCCTGGTGGCGCAGTGGTTGAGAATCTGCCTGCTAATGCAGGGGACACAGGTTCGAGGCCTGGTTTGGCAGGATCCCACAGGCCACCGAGCAACTAGGCTCCTGAGCCACAACTACTGAGCCTGTGCGCCTGGAGCCTGTGCTCCATAACAAGAGAGGCTGCAATAGTGAGAGGCCCGTGCACCGTGATGAAGAGTGGCCCCTGCTTGCCACAACTAGAGAAAGCCCTCACACAGAAACGAAGACGCAACACAGCAAAAATAAATAAAAAAATAAAATAAAATAATAAAAACGGAGGTGGAGGAATCAGGCTCCCTGCTTCAGACTATACTATAAAGTTACAGTAATCAAGACAGTATGGTACTGGCACAAAAACAGAAATATAGATCAAAGGAACAGGATAGAAAGGCCAGAGGTAATCCCACACACATATGGTCACCTTATCTTTGATAAAGGAGGCAAGAATATACAAAGGAGAGAAGACAGCCTCTTCAATAAGTGGTGCTGGGAAAACTGGACAGCTACGTGTAAAAGAATGAAATTAGAACACTCCCTAACACCATACACAAAAATAAACTCAAAATGGATTAGAGACCTAAATATAAGATCAGACACTATAAAACTCTTAGAGGAAAACATAGGAAGAACACTCTTTGACGTAAATCACAGCAAGATCTTTTTTGATCCACCTCCTAGAGTAATGGAAATAAAAACAAAAATAAACAAATGGGACCTAATGAAACTTAAAAGCTTTTGCACAGCAAAGGAAACCATAAACAAGACCAAAAGACAAACCTCAGAATGGGAGAAAATATTTGCAAATGAAGCAACTGACAAAGCATTAATCTCCAAAATTTATAAGCAGCTGATGCAGCTCAATATCAAAAAAACAAACAACCCAATCCCAAAATGGGCAGAAGACCTAAATAGACATTTCTCCAAAGAAGATATACAGACTGCCAACAAACACATGAAAGGATGCTCAACTTCATTAATCATTAGAGAAATGCAAATCAAAACTACAATGTGATGGGCTTCCCTGGTGGCACACTGGTTCAGAGTCTGCCTGCCGATGCAGGGGACATGGGTTTGTGCCCTGGTCCAGGAAGATCCCACATGCCGCGGAGCGGTTAGGCCCATGAGCCATGGCCGCTGAGCCTGCGCGTCCGGAGCCTTTGCTCCGCAACAGGAAAGGCCACAACAGTGAGAGGCCCGCGTACCGCAAAAAAAAAAAAAACAAAAAAAAACACTACAATGCGATATCATGTCACACCGGTCAGAATGGGCATCATCAAAAAATCTACAAACAATAAATGCTGGAGAGGGTGTGTTGAAAAGGGAAGCATCTTGCACTGTTGGTGGGAATGTAAATTGATACAGCCAGTATGGAGAACAGTATGGAGGTTCCTTAAAAAACTAAAAATAGACTTACCATACCACCCTGTAATCCCACTACTGGTCATATACCCTGAGAAAACCATAATTCAAAAAGAATCATGTAGGGCTTCCCTGGTGGCACAGTGGTTGTGCGTCCCCCTGCCGATTCAGGGGACACGGGTTCGTGCCCCGGTCCGGGAAGATCCCATATGCTGCGGAGTGGCTAGGCCTGTGAGCCATGGCCGCTGAGCTTGCGTGTCCGGAGCCTGTGCTCCACAACAGGAGAGGCCACAACAGTGAGAGCCCCGCGCACTAAAAAAAAAAAAAAAAAAAGAGTGATGTACCACAATGTTCATTGCAGCTCTATTTACAATAGCCAGGACATGGAAGCAACCTAAGTGTCCATTGACAGATGAATCGATAAAGATGATTCAGCACATATATACAATGGAATATTACTCAGCCACAAAAAGAAACAAATTTGAGTTTTTGTAGTGAGGTGGATGGACCTAGAGTCTGTCATACAGAGTGAAGTAAGTCAGAAGGAGAAAAACAAATACCGTATGCTAACACATAGATATGGAATCTAAAAAAAAAAAAATGGTCAAGAAGAACCTAGGGGCAAGATGGGAATAAAGAGGCAGACCTACTAGAGAATGGACTTGAGAACACGGGGAGGGGGAAGGG
>NW_020837995.1:1924385-1924843 GCF_003676395.1 Aethalodelphis obliquidens
ACCGCAAAAAAAAAAAAAACAAAAAAAACCACTACAATGCGATATCATGTCACACCGGTCAGAATGGGCATCATCAAAAAATCTACAAACAATAAATGCTGGAGAGGGTGTGTTGAAAAGGGAAGCATCTTGCACTGTTGGTGGGAATGTAAATTGATACAGCCAGTATGGAGAACAGTATGGAGGTTCCTTAAAAAACTAAAAATAGACTTACCATACCACCCTGTAATCCCACTACTGGTCATATACCCTGAGAAAACCATAATTCAAAAAGAATCATGTAGGGCTTCCCTGGTGGCACAGTGGTTGTGCGTCCCCCTGCCGATTCAGGGGACACGGGTTCGTGCCCCGGTCCGGGAAGATCCCATATGCTGCGGAGTGGCTAGGCCTGTGAGCCATGGCCGCTGAGCTTGCGTGTCCGGAGCCTGTGCTCCACAACAGGAGAGGCCACAACAGTG